>NC_085955.1:8127535-8433606 GCF_963556715.1 Cydia fagiglandana
TTCGGTTGCGAGAAAGAGACGGAGCGCCGGTAACTTCGAACGAAATTCGACGTTAACGTCTAGGTAATCGTATACATTTCCGTACTATTATCCCGTAATGTTGTTGGAAAGTGAGGGAAGCCATACTATTTTGAAGTTTTTTCTATATTACTTGCTTATAGAGATAGAATGTTAGTTACACGGCTAGGAGAATAGCTGTTTTTCTATGTATACTTGCGCGTGTGTGCGTTACTTCCCGTACGTGTAGTTATCGTATGATAAAATTTGCTTTAGTGTGCGTTTTGTATTACATAAAAATTTGAATGTAAGGGACGGCCTTAGCGGTCTTATAGAATCAATAAACTAAAAATTCATTTTTATTTTCGATCGTAGCGCGCTCAGCCAAGTTCTTAAATTAAGGAAGTAAGTACCTATATGGTTGCGTATGATAGCTAAGTAAGTACGTATATGTTGATATAAGTAGGAAGTAAGCAGTTACTTTATGCTTGTCAGTAAGTTATAGAGTGTTGGTTAAGTTAAGTTAATTATAATTTACTGTGGTATTTAGTGCGGGTGTATAATACATGCTTACGATAACTTTGTTGCTGAATAGGTATTTTATCACGTATCGATTACGTTATTTAGAATGTTTACTTAGTTACCTGCAATAATTTATGGGCTGAATATATAGGTCATACCTACTGAGCCACTTTTATGATGGGACCAACCTCGAATTCGCGAAAAAAATCTCTCCCATAGAAAATGTCAAGGTCAGGCCAAAATGTATTAATGAAACAGCCAATTTTATTTCGCAATGTCGGGGTGGTCCCATAGTAAAAGATGCTCAGTATGACCTACATATAGTCCGTTTTTTTAGCATTAGAAAGAACTTCGCAGAAGTTCGCTTGTGGTTCTAAATCTGGCACTTTTAGCGGTAACAATTTGAAGTAAATTATATGTATTGACCATGCTACATTAGATAATTCAATAATTATTAACAATTAACGAGTCTGATAAAAACTGCACGCTTGCTTCTGCGGAGTTCTTTCTAATGCTAAAAAAACGAACTATAGGTATTCACCCAGTAAATTATTGCATGTGACTAATTTAAACACCCTGCATGTCGTAACGAACTTTATCTATGTATAGTAACAGCACCAGTCATGGGACATTTAAGAGGAAATTTGGCGTATTTATGATATTTCCCTTATAAATGTAAATGGTCTACTGCTTAGCGTGTTAAAAGATGAAAGTCCTATCCGTCTTTCATGTTTTAGGCGTGTTGTATCAAAGATACTGCAAGGAGTTTCCACATACTTAACAAATTAAAACTATGTTTTTTTTCTCCAGTCATGGACACCAAAGCTCCAGTAATGGGCCCCCGGTAATGGACGTGGATCCAGTAATGGGCCCCCTATAATGGGCATTGCTCTATCAGTATAAAATATTGATATGGGGAATAAGTTATGGCAAAAAAATCATTTTTTGGTATAAGCTTTTATTGCTGAATGTATTTCTCTTTCCACAGCCAATTATTATTATTGTATTAGATCCGTCGAGACAATTCTAATATACCCAAACACAATTAGTTAGGGTTTATTGCGATAAAGTTCCCATGGCCACCTCCTGTCTCCATCATCAGATTAGGTCCATGTTATCATAATATTGCATTATCATCCAATTTTCATACTTAATTACGTACTTACACAAAATTTCAACTGAATCGGAAATCGAAAAGTGGATCAAATTCAGCTACCAAGATTTGACCTACACTAACTAACAGGGCAAGTTAAATAAAAGTTTGGAAAAACGATATTAATTAATCCGAAGTCCGAGAATACCTCCTGGTTGACATATTTCGTAACTACATTTTACTTCTGTATTGTTTAAAAACATGATATTATGGCATGGCAAGCATCATTATGTCAATTGTCCCATCATAGGAGGTATGCAGTTTTACAGCTCCTATAATGGGATTGGGCCAAATACCACTATTTTTTTACATCTGTGGAGTCACAACATAGTGTGTTGTATACCTTATCTCATGATAAATGCAATTAAAAAAACACATTCTAGTTTTCATCAAGTATTAATTAATTAAAATTTAATAAATTAACTCACCTCTCTTAGCGAAGTTGTTAAGAATTCGTAGTGGTATTTTTTTTCAGTGACACGACAACTTTTGGGTTGACGCCAATTTCTTAAAAGATAACCGAATTTAATAAAAATTGAAACATAAACAGCTCTAGGACTCTTATTTATGATACAAATATATCCAGTGTTTATAAACTACTTTTAAATACTTATTTTAGAGGAATTGTGGTTTTTTGTCCCATTACTGGTTCCACGTCCATTATAGGGTCCACTACTATATATGTACTTGCTTGAATGTTATTATTGTGTGTCTTCACATTAGACTGTGCCTAAGTTACTTAATATAATGATTAATGTCGGTTTAACTTCAAAAAGTGTATTTATTCCCATTTGAGTGCACCAATCTAATTTGTACTTTTGTATACCTAATTTGTACTGTTGAGGAAAACGGATACAAAAAACATATTTTTACGAATACCGCAGATAAGAGTGTGATATTTGCTCAAAATAAGTCTGGAATTAAACAAACACGCAGCAAATTGTCCACTGGAATCAAATTCAAACTGTCCACTGAAATCAAATTCATCTCGTATTCTGTGATTACATAGATCTACTATGCTGGTGGGGCACTGGGGCGTCATAAAAAATAATGGGACCCAATTTTCCTACCTTTTTTTTTTGTAAAGTATAAAGTAAGAATAAATAATATTACAAGTGATGCAAATTGCCTCAGACAAGATAAGAGTATGAATAAATTTTATTGTTATATGCTCCCCCTCTACTATACTCCACAAAAAGTACAAATAGCATAGCAAAGGTGTCAATTGGGTAAGTACCTACGTTGAAACGATAGTAAATCGTCACGTTTTTTGGAACCATCACCGGCTAAAACTCCACTTATTTGTGGACTGAATAGAGCAAAAAAGAGATAAGTGCCACTCAGAGTGCTCAGACTTATAAAACCTACATGAAACCCCCTAAAACTTGATTTTCTAGTCACCTATCCCTTTTTTTATTTTACCACTTAAAAAGAACGTTAGCTACGTCTATCTATTTCCTTATTTAAAATATACGTTAAATAAATGAACTGCGTCTGAACTTGACATTTTAATTGGAAATTTTCGCAGTTTTTGGACGCTTCTATTGCAAATGGTAGGGAATTAAAATATGGGAAAGAAATAAAACGCAGGGGAAACCTCCAAGAAGTAGGTAGGTACTAACCCAGTTTGACCTCCTGCATTCAATAGTTATTTTGATTACGGAAGTTATTGGCATGACGAGGGGTTGCGTTACTCAACATATGCAAGTAGCCATGTGGAGTTTTGTACCCAGGTACCCACAAAGTGGTAAATCATGCTACCATACACCAGCAGTTTCTTCTTATTCTGCATGAAGATAAATGTCGGCACTGTATGTATGCCGAATATTTCGTATATGTCATCATGCTCTTCCTTGATCTAGAAAAGAATTATAAAATTATTAAAAATTATAATATTATAAATATTCGGGACATCTTACACAGATCAACCTAGCCCCAAACTAAGCAAAGCTTGTACTATGGGTGCTAGGCGACGATATACATTAGAGATGCACCGGATATCCGGTTACTATCCGGTATCCGGCCTATCCGACCATTATTTTACTATCCGGCCGGATACCGGATAGTGACATGCTATCCGGCCGGATACCGGATAGTAATATTGCTTGATTTCGGAGTAAACAAATAAGATTTAAGAAAGAGACACGGTCATAATCGTACTTGTTTATTATTTTAAAACAAGTTAATCATTCCACTGACTTGCACGCGCACTCATTTCGAACCTAGAAATGAGTCCGCGCGAACGTTTACTAGGAAACGGGTCAAACCTGCAGAATGCGCACCTAAAAAACCAAAATATAGGTATAAATCAAAAATCAAAAAATCAATGGTGCTAATTGGATACTAATTATTTATTGGTGTATTCATTTCTATAACTTACCTTGGATAAAATAAGCTTCTGACTAGATTTTAGCTTTTTGGAAAACCGTTAAAACATAAATAGTTATTATTGTTTTATTTAATTAGACAACATACTCTGAGATTAGTCACGTTTGCAGCCTCCTCACGTACTTGAGGAGAAAGGTGGGAAAATAACTGGTTAACTGGATTAACACAATGTCCCCCATTTATGTCATACAATACTACTTTTTTTTTTCAAGCCTACTTGGTGTCCCACTGCAGGGCAAAGGCCTCCCCTACTCCAATACTACTAACTTGTTTTTATTGTATACTTGTTATAGATAATCCCACCAAAAACATAAATGTAAAAAAGGAGAGCCAAGTTCAATACAAAAATTTTGCTTGGCTGTGGGGCTCGCCGCAAAAAGAATGGAGATCTAAATGAGTGCCACTGCCAAGTTCTATGCAAAATCCAAATATGTATTTATAGGAACAAAATAACATTATAAACAAGTATTAAACTCTATTTCTTTGCTTTATTGGATACCTATAACAATTGCTGTTATTTAAAAAAATGTGAGATCTTAAAGTAGGTTAGATTTGACTTGGCCAGTTTTCATTATATCAATCATTTTATATATATTGTAATTCTGATAAAACCTGGCCAAGCCAAATCTAACCTACTTTAAGATCTCACATTTTTTTAAATAACAGCAATTGTTATAGGTATCCAATAAAGCAAAGAAATAGAGTTTAATACTTGTTTATAATGTTATTTTGTTCCTATAAATACATATTTGGATTTTGCATAGAACTTGGCAGTGGCACTCATTTAGATCTCCATTCTTTTTGCGGCGAGCCCCACAGCCAAGCAAAATTTTTGTATTGAACTTGGCTCTCCTTTTTTACATTTATGTTTTTGGTGGGATATCAATACTTTTTGTAAAGAAAACTAGGCAGGTATTGAGATTTAATGTTTTTTCTCGTGTTTCCGCTGTATGGTTTTTACTTCTGTTCTTTGTATAATTATGTGGTACCGCGCGCCGCCGACGACACACCGTTGGCCGGTTGTTTAGAGCGTACCTATTAAAAGTTTTTTGTATGGGGTCACCACTTATTTTTTGACTAAACTTTATTTTAATATAGCAAATATAATAATACATATATTGGGGTATTAGTTTCAAATATCTGCTTGTAACGGTTCCAACGCTACAATAAAAAAATATTTTTTTGTATGGGGACCCCCCCTATTTTTTAACTTTTTTTTATTTTTAGATTTTTTCCTACGCTTAAACACAATAACCGAGCTGGATTCCAAATTTCATCCTTCTAGGTCATCTGGAAGTAGGTTAGGTTTAGGTACTTATATCAGTCCCAATAAAAAATGTTTTTTTTTGTATGGGGACCCCCCGTATTTTTAAACTTTATTTTATTTTTAGATTTTTTCCTACGGTTACACACAATAACCGAGCTGGATTCCAAATTTCATCCTTCTAGGTCATCTGGAAGTAGGTTAGGTTTAGGTACTTATATGTCAGTCCCAATAAAAAGTGGTTTTTTTGTATGGGGACCCCCCCCTATTTTTTAACTTTATTTTATTTTTAGATTTTTTCCTACGGTTACACACAATAACCAAGCTGGATTCCAAATTTCATCCTTCTAGGTCATCTGGAAGTAGGTTAGGTTTAGGTACTATAAGTCATAAGTCAGTCTTAAAATTTACGACTTTTTGACCTTCATACCTTTATAACCGTTTGAGCTAGCTTCATGAAATTTGGGCTTCTAGATATCCTTATGGATATAATTAAACACACGTAGTTTTATGTGTTTACGTCAAAGATGTTTTGAGTTATAGAAGGGTCAAAAGTGGCACCAAGTGGTTCGTGTAATATTACACTCGGCGCTGGCTAGCCAGTTCCTTTGCTTGAACTTGGCTTGACACGCTGCCGCGTGTCTAGATAACTTAATAACTGGTTTGTAATTAGTATTTGTAAAAAAAAATCCAGCGCATCTAAGATTCACACAACATACAATAATATATATATATATAATATATCACACGCTTTTTGGAAACAAAAGACATTAGAAATAAATAAAACTTATTCGCTGTAGTATCTTCCAATGTTACGAAAAAAGGTACGTACTTTTTTTTCTTGTAAGTCTCGCCTCGCTGGATATTATTTGTTTAATTTAATGTCTTCATAAAGTTGATTTTTTAATTATCTTAAGTACCTAAATTGATGTTTCTTGGAGTATAATTTAAGTTAAGTATAACAATTTAACCACTTAACCACTACTACACTCACACGAACAATGACTCGCGCCCGTGCCTAGATGATGCACTCGCATATCTCGACAGATATCTGCCACAGGTACCATCCGCTTTCTTATTTAAACCGTTCACTCTTGAGGAAATGGTGAAGACATGTAAGGCCATTAAACGTAAACAATCTAAGGACATCAATGATATGACGACCTATGTCATTGATCTTCTCCCACCGAATGTCCTATCCCTACTGCTTTTTGTATTTAATAAATGTGTTAATGCGGGTGTATATCCTGACACGTTAAAATTAGTTAAAATTCAGCCCATCTACAAGGGCAAGGGTGAAATGCATATACCTAAATTCTACAGGCCGATATCCCTTATACCTACGATATCCAAGGTCTTTGAGCGCCTATTAAGTACGCGAATGATGAATCATATTACATCAAATAATCTTTTAAATAGCCAACAGTATGCCTACCAGACAGGTCGTTCGACGACGGACGCGGCGCGCGATGTTGTCGCGCGAGTGATGGTGCATCTCGAGGGCGGGCGGCAGGTCGCAGCTATATTCTGTGACCTTTCGCGCGCCTTCGAGATGATCGATCACTCATTGCTCCTCTCGAAACTGGCACGCTACGGCTTTGAGGGTAACTTTCTCAACACGATCGCCTCTTTTCTCAGCAATCGACAACAAAGCACTAGCGTTCTTGGCGTGAAGTCGAACCTCGAACCCGTAGGGGCTTGTGCGGTACCGCAGGGATCGATGATGGGCAATAACCTTTTTTTGATACTAGTTAACGACATTATGACGGCGTGCCCTGAGCCTGAATATATTATGTTCGCAGATGACACGTGCATAATAGTTAATGCAGATAATTTTAACAACTTAAAAATAAAAACTCATAAAGTAATTAATAACATTGCCAAGTGGTTCTCATCTAACGGCATGCTTCTTAATATTGAAAAAACAAATATTATGCATTTTCAACTTCGTAAAACTGGTATATGTCCACTAGATATAGTCGTAAACAATGTAAAACTCCCCCAGGTCGAGAAAGCAAAATATCTGGGTTTTACTATAGACTCCGGACTAACCTGGACCCCCCATATAGATGTGGTCTCTGACAGGCTAGCGTCGGCGTGCTTCGCCCTTTCTAGACTCGCGCCATCTCTAACGCCTCAAAACCTCAGAATAGCATACTATGGGTACTTCCACTCAATTTTAACTCAAGGTGTAGAACTATGGGCTACTGCAGCTGAATGCAATAGACTATTTAGATTACAAAAACGTGCCCTTAGGATAATTTCAAAGAAACCCTATGATTATCCAGCGCAGTCATTATTTATAGAACACAAAATACTTACGCTGCCATGTGTTTATATACTAACAGCCTGCAAATATGTAAGGTCTAATCTGGGGCTATATACAACTCGTGGGCAGAACCACGGTCGCAACACGCGCGGCGAGCACCTCCTGCTGGTCCCGCGCTGCCGACTGGCCAAGGCTCGGAAGTCACTCGGTGTCATGGGTGTAAAAATTTACAACACACTTCCGAAAGAGGTCATTAACTCAGCTAGTGAGGCAATATTTGTAAGTAAACTTAAGAAAATGTTAATTAGTTTAGCTTGTTATACAATAAGTGAATTTATGTTGAGAACTGCTGATGTCATTGTAACTAATAACTTAAATAAGTGATAACTATGTATATATTCTGCTGTGTGACGTGTAAAATTATTTATAATTTTATCAATAAATATCTCAATCTCAATCTCAATCTCATTATCTCTAATTAAAGTTGCCCTAATTGCATCAGTTCTAAGTGTGCTCGTTCCAATTACCTATGTAATACTAAGTAAACCCAACAACGTTAAAGGGACCCACAGATTCGCACCACCAGTTCGCCGGACGATATGCAGCCGGCTGTTATCCGGCAAACTGGTAATCTGTGGGCCCCTATATCTCTAAAATATAGTAAGTAAAGTAACTCTAGTAATTGACATGAGCTAACTATGTATGTGGTTCACCGTAGACAAATGTATCGGCAAGATCATATAAAATCATTTAATAATAAACCTTATCGACAATCGAAAATGGCATATTTAATTTATATGAAAATATCACAAGTATTACTTAATACTAATATTAAAAATAAAAATAAACTAACTTATCTATAAAATAAAACTAAATTAAAAACTAATACTAAATTAAAAAAAAAATATGTCTAGGAAATTGAAACTTAATACCTACTTAATACTTGAAATAGTTGAAATCTACCTTCAGTTAGCAATGCACCGAGGAGAAGTTTCTTAAGTTGCGAAACTTCTATGAAGAGTATTCTCTGCAACTTAAATTTAATAAACAATCTAATCATGTCAAGACCGACGTAGACACATGCCATTTTAAATATTTCGCCTGCCCGCTTTACTGTTATAAGGCGTGTAATGTTATATATTACACAAAACGTTATTTAAAGTTCTCAAGGGAACATTCTCACAGAGAATTTTCCAAGTTTCTTTCATGTAATTTCTCTGAAATTTCCGAGAACATTTCTGCAATTTCTGCAATTTGTACATTGCTACCTTCAGTGCGTTTTCACAGGCAATCCAATAATAAAAATCCCTCATCAAAAAAAAGGTTGACTTTAAATAATTTTCCTATTTCGGAAAGGAACTAAGAAGTGCAGCTGCACCGTTTTCCTAAACCAGACGGTCATATCTTTAAACACGTTTCATAGTACTTTAGATCCTTTTGGCATAAGACTTGAGCTTTAGAACTATTCAGAAAAATATACCAGCCCGTCAATGCAGAGACTTACTAGGTTATACTGACCTTTGTATACGTACATATTATGCGTTATCAGGGATCATAGTTGTGGTGGTTTTTCCCTGGCCCGGCGTGAAGCCCTTGTGAATGGTCCCGCGGCGCAGTACCGTGACAAATTACAGGCCGACCTGATTTTTTCCGCTATTTCACACTTGCGTAATAAATGTCCGCCGAGACCTTCACTGGTCAAAGCCACTAAACATGCCCCCTCAACCGATTTCAAAAAAGTTTCAATATTTTTTGTCACTTGAATAGATGCCCGAATGTTTATAGGGTACTTCTCGTATCTGTAAACTGCCTAAAAATATTTTTTTTGTCTATTTAATACATATTAAAGGGCACCAAATTTCGATAGATATTTTTAATTTTAGTTATTTTTAATTGTAATTTTAGTTTTATATTCCTATATGTATTTTAGTAATTTATATTAATAAATGATCATTTTTTTGTTATAATTGTGGATGGTAAACTTAATTATCTTTCATAGATAATTCTTAATATTGATTAATTTTAAGTAATCCCAAGTTTATTGTTATTTATACAATTTTATTAAACATAATATATGTATTAAATAGACAAAATATTATAGATATTTCTTTGACGCTAAAATATTAGGTACTTTCTATCTAAATATGCAAAATTATAAAATTATATAATTTTATTAGTTTTAGTTTTAATTTATTTAGTCTATACTTAATTTTAATAATAGTTTGTATAAGTTTTGTTATTGAATAAATTTTACTCCCAAGAAATAATGCAAACAAACGAAATCATTATACACGCATAAATTATAACTATTATCAAAACACAACCATTAAAATTTAGACCCAGACTACAAGGAATGTCGTATTCTTAGAGAAAGAAAACAATAAATGCGCACAATATTATATAAACTTGGTGCCTTTTTCTTTTAAGATTGTTTCGTAAACCGTTGCTCCAAAAACTCCATAGATGCCGTTATCTGACGCTTTGCCATGGTTATCTGAGAACTTATAAATATAATTGTAAAAAACCGACCAAGTGTAAACTTGACTTGTGTTTGTGTGTGACTTTTTGAATTACGTCGAATGGTGACGCAATTCTTTTTTTTACATTCTAATAATGTGTACTTGCTTCCTAAAATGGGTTTTTATTTTGTATACGTAAAACTCGGTTATTAAGTCAATATTGAAAGTGACTTATAGAAATTATTATATCAAGGGTTTATAATGCGGGGTATAATACTTTTGCGTACAATTTTCGGTTTGGAATTTTATTTTTACAGATAAAATACACTCATCGTTGTCTCGTAAGATCATTAATGATTTCCCTGTAAGCTGTTTTCCCTTTAATTGGTTTTACAGCTATATTATTCAAGGTAATTAGATTTGACAATTTCTCTTAGTAAAAAGCGCAAATCAAACAAATTTGAAAGGGTCAAACAGAACGGCTAGGGCAATTGCGTTCATTGCCATGACAACTCGGCCGGCATTTAAATCTGTGTCGTTCAACGACGTCTCTGTTAAAAACCATTTTAATTACACGTTGTTTATGGTACACTTTATCCTTAGAAGTACCTTTACTTCATCATGAATGATGAGGAAAACCGGCCAGGTGCGAGTCGGGCTCGCCCACCGAGGGTTCCGTACAAATACATTTATTTTTAATTTATTTTTTTTAGAAATTTACAGTTCTCAAATTTTTCGCTGTATTTGTAGTGTAAGACGATATTACTCGCCCAATTTCGTAGTTTTAGATCAACAGGAAGTACGTACCACATATAAATTTTGATTCCCTAGAGGGCCTAGAGAGTGCCGAAATATACGTTTTTAGTGGCATAAACAGCCATATCTTTTTTTAGGGTTCCGTAGCCAAATGGCAAAAAACGGAACCCTTATGGATTCGTCATGTCTGTCCGTGTATGTCACAGCCATTTTTTTACGTTAAGTTAGAAGTTTACTTTTTTCACGGCTTGAAGAGACCGTAGAACTGAGTGAATAATAATGAATAATGATTTATTGGTAAATAGTTATTTACACGTCATAGTAGGTACATTATGATATTATACAAGGTTGTAAACACATTTACACTTATACTTATTTACATAGCATAATTTTAACTTAACATATTATTAAATAACTTTAGTTTCCATTTTGCCTTTTTTTATTTCCTAATTTATGATTGGGCCAATGACTTGTAGTCGGAGAAAAAATCATCTATTTTATAACAAGCTAATTGTATTAATATAGCCTTTAGTTTCCTAACAAACATCTTATCGGTTGGTGTTTGTTTTATATTGTCATTCAATGTGTTATATAGTTTTATCCCGAGTACGTCCAGGGTTTTTTTTGACTTGGCGAGCCGGCGCGGGGGCACCCGCAGTTGGTTACGCCTGCGCGTCACAGTGCCCGTCATCTGCCCGTTGGTAGGCAGCCAGGCAAGATTCCGTCTTGTGTATTTACATGCTTCAAGTATATATACACTAGGCAACGTTAATATTTCGAATTTAATGAACAATTCCTTCGCCGGGTGGTCTTGAGGTTTTTGTGCCATTATGCGGAGTGCACGTTTTTGTAACTTAAATATTTTATCGCGATCTGCAGCAGTACCCCATAGGTCCACTCCATATATTAGTATGGAGTGGAAATATCCAAAGTACGCTTTTTTCAGGTTCTCCTCAGAGAGGCTATGGGTCAATCTGGATAACGCATAACACGCCGAGGAGAGCCTATTACAAGTATTTTCTATATGGGCTGACCATGATAGTCCTGAGTCTATAATAAATCCTAAGTACTTGACCTCGTTAACCTGCGGCACAGGAATGTCATTCATGAATATATCGAGTTTATCGTTTGTATTTTTTCTAAGTTGGAAGTGTACTACATTTGTTTTCTCAATATTAAGTAGCATGCCATTCACAGAAAACCAGTTAGAAATATCTTGTAAGGTTCGAGCTAGTTTAGTTTTTAAGGCAGCGAAATTATCAGCTGATGTTATAATGCAGGTATCGTCTGCGAACATGACGTATTCTGAGTCATCAGAGGCAGAGGTGATATCATTCACAAGAATCAAAAACAGGGTATTCCCCATCGATGAGCCCTGTGGGACGGCACTTGAGCCTATTTCCTCTAGGTTAGATTTACACGAATTTACAAAGGTACTTTGTTTACGATCTGCCAAAAAGGATTTAATTGTTTTTAAAAAGCTACCATTTACACCGTACCGTGACAGCTTTTCAATCAGTAGTGCGTGGTCCACGGTCTCGAAGGCGCGCGACAGGTCGCAGAATGTGGCTGCGACCTGTCGCCCGCCCTCCAGGTGGCCCATCACGCGCCGCGTCAGGTCACGCGCCGCGTCCACCGTGCCCCGCGCCGGCTGGTATGCATACTGTTGGGGGTTAATAAGTTTGTTTTCATTAAAATATTTCATTAACTGCATGCTCAATAGCCGCTCTAATACTTTAGAAACAATAGGTATCATGGAAATGGGCCTATAGCATTTAAGTGCGTCCATGTCACCCTTTCCTTTATATATTGGTTGCACCTTTACTATTTTCAGAGGGTTTGGGTATACTCCACTGTTAACGCACTGATTAAATAAATTAAGTAGGATAGACACAGCAGTCGGGGGATAGTAATCTAAAACGTGTGTTGACATGTCATTAACGTCCATAGAAGGCTTCCTTTTTATGTTTTTAATAGCGCTTAAGATATCACTAATAGTACATTATTATAGTTTAAATTTCAACTCGCGATACGCGTTCTCGAGATGAATGGTCTTGACAGACGGACGGACGGACGGACAGACGGACATACGGACAGACAGACGGACAACAAAGTGAACTTATAAGGGTTCTGTTTTTTCCTTTAAGGTACGGAACCCTAAAAAGAAGAACGAGTGCTCCATGTCAATCTGCATATCATTATTCAAACATTTTATATAGAAAAAGTCTCACGGGTCCAAATCACAACCAGTTTCCGAGTCCATCGGGCTAACATGACAAATAGACGTATTAAGTATTAATAAATACTTTAGGTACTTAGGTATCTAGTTTATTTCTAGTAATCTTCGTATTCTTTAGACCAACGGCGCGATTCGGGAAATGATTTAGAGACTCACTAGATATGATATAGTAAAGATATGTGACGTTCCACGGCAAAAGGTACCTTATGGCGACTGGCGCTTACGCTATTATTAACGCCGCTCCAATATTCAGTCGGGGCAATGGTACCTTTTACTGTGGAACGTCAGGTATCTTTACCATTTCATATCTAGTGGATCTCTAATTCATTTCCCGAATCGCGCCGCAAGACAAGTCTGCTACAATTTTGATAGCACACGCAGTGCAAGTGTTTTTAAACGTCAAACTTGTACAAATTGAACTCAAAATTCGTCAAAATTGTACTTATGCGAACTGCCAAGGAATGGAATTCCCTGCCGGCGTCTATATTTCCGTGTTCTTATAACCCGGCAACCTTCAAATCAAGAGTGAACAGGCACCTTCTGGGCGAGCTCGCTCCATCGTAGGCCACGTCTACGCCTCGGCTAGTCTGTGGCCATGAGTAAGCCCATTCATAATAAAAAAAAAAAAAAAAAAACTTTATAAATAATACTGCGCGTGCTATCAAAATCGTCGCAGACTTATCTCGGTCTAACCTACATATTATTATTTTGACATATATAAAAAAAAATAAAAAATAAAAATCATTTATTTCAGACCTTGGTCTTGATCATTTATTTGATATGTAAAGCCAAAAAATTTTATGTTACTATAGTTCGTTTTTTTTAGCATTAGAAAGAACTTGAAAGAAGGTAAGCGATCTTGACATGTCTTTTAATTGAAAAACGCTTTTTAAAAATCAGTAACTATTACTAATGAAAGCATAAGAATATAAATGATCTTATTAGATTCATAACTGTTACATATTTGACGTAACTTATTTATAAAATGTGTTTTTCAATTAAAAGACACATAAAGATTGTTTACCTTATTTCTAATGCTAAAAAAACGAACTATGGTATCTAGTTTATTTCTAGTAATCTTCGTATTCTTTTAGAGTTAGACTAAGACAAGTCTGCGACTATTTTGATAACACTCGCAGTGCAAGTGTTTTTTAAACGTCAAACTTCTATGAAATTATGACTATGTACAAATAAAACTTGTACTGCGCGTGCCTCGGAGTAATTAACAACGGAGACGCCATGTTTAAAATTTTCGGTACAAAATAGTCTGCCGTTTTTTGCGGGGGAGGGGCACATCAAATGTATAGGTACGTCATGTCAGATAAACGTCAGTCCATACATATGGTTGACCATTGGCCGCCTATTTTCGACAGAGGGGAATGCCTGTTAATGGCGGCTCCATTGTTAATTACTCCGAGGCGCGTGCTATCAAAATCGTCGCAGACTTATCTCGGCCTAACGTACATATTTCTATTTTGACATGTAAAGACAAAAAGTTGTATACTCAGACCGTAAAAAGTCTGCAGCGATTTTGAAAGCCCACGCAGTGCAAGTGTCATTTTAAACGTCAAACTTCTATGAAATTATGACGTATACATAACACTTACACTGCGTGGGCTATCAGATCCGCTACAGACTTTGTTTGGTGCGACTCTGTGTTACTAAGCAACTAGTACGAATATTTACGACTTTTGGAGTGGAGTATCAATAAGGCAGCTATTTCCAAATTTAATTACCATATCATTAATACAATTCGAATTTTAGTTGCTATTAATAGATAACAGGTTTGGGTCGGTTTTTTGGCTCAGTCATTCATATCATAGTGGAATATTTGAGAAGTCCATCGTGTTTTTTTGGAACGTCAGTTTTAGAAAGGCGTTATTTTTAAAGTAGGAAAAGAGTGTCAATTTGACTGTTACTTTTTTGGAATGCTATTATGATACGAAATTTACTGCATATAACAAAAGTGTAAAAGGCGGACTTAATGCCTCTAGGCATTCTCCTCCAGTCGGCCATAGGGCTAAACAGAAAAGCGAAAAGTGGGTGAAGAGAGATCTAAGTTATAACTAATACATACATACTATAAATACATAAATTATATTAAAAGTTATAATTTATCAGTATGGACACTGTGAATACAGTAAATCAGTGACGTTCCACTGTTAAAGGTACTTTATAGCGGTTGGCGGTTATGCTACGCGACGTAAGAGCCAACCGCCATAAGGTACCTTTACCCGTGGAACGTCACATACCTTTATATATAGAAATATAGGGATAAAACACTTGCTTGTGCGTTATGGGTAGGTATATATTGTGACATGCTTAACAAATATCATGAAATCTCAAAACTAAATACTGCAATGGTCAGTTAAGATTTTGATTAATCTATCTCATTTTGATATTATACAGGAGAATGACGTCATCACGCCATTATACAAATACCAAATTTAAATCTATATCATAAGCCAATCAAGCCAATATGAACTTTATTCCAATGATATAAGAATGATCTCAAATGCATTACATTAATGGTTCAGCTAGAGTCCAAAAAAGTCAAGTTCTTTGCCCTTCGTTCTGTTTATTTCGGAGGCGATGAATAATTAACACGTATGGGAAATAACTAGAGGTACTTTGTCGTTTTAACACCAATTGTGGGCCGACAAACGATGTTCTAAAGCAAGTTTGGTATGACATGGTGGTAATAGGCATTGAATTGTTGCAAGATTATGTTGTATTGAAAGGGTTTACTTTAGAGAATACTTGTTATAAAAAAATCATCTCGTATCTAGTTATTATTATTTGTATTACAGGTCAAATGTAAGGCAATTATGTAATAAGTTTAATAATGATTACTATCAAGCTTTGACTTGATCTTGACTACCGTAAAACGGGGTGAGTAGGTTTTGCGGGGAGAGTTGGGTTATGAATGGGGAGAGAAGGTTTGATAGGGGGGTGAGAAGGGGTTTTAAGGCTACTGCTACAAAAATAATGTATTCATATAAATTTCATCGAGGTTTGAAAGTTAAATTTCACCCAACGCACCCCATTTTACGGTATCCTATCATCCAAAATTAGTACTTCCCATCTAGGTCCATGGGGCCCCAGCGCACGTAAGTTGTCCGCAGAAATCGCGAAGCGTCTGGTGGATGTAACTGGTGACCGAAGAGCTGGCGGCTACCTCGCACAACGTATCAGCATTGCGATACAGCGAGGAAATGCCGCCAGCATCCTTGGTACAATGCCTCAGGGGCCTATTTTAGATTTAAGCCAGTTATTAATTTCGTTTAGTAGTACCGTAAAATGGGGTGAGTTGGGTGAAATTTGACTTTCAAACCACGATAAAATTTTATTTTTACATGTGAAAACTGAATGGTGTATATAATAAGTGGTTCGGACGTTTGTATTTTATTTTGGGTAGTTCCATTTCATAACTTTGACGATAACGAGGAAAATCCACCTCACCCCGTAGTGCCTCGTATTTGGGGTGAGAGGGTTTTTCATACAAAGGTGATTTTGGAAGATTGTTGGATCGTTTTCTTTTTATTATGCGTATTAGTATAGCCCCATTTTAAATTGGAATACCTTAAAATCCCTTCTCACCCCCCTCTCAAACCTTCTCTCGCCATTCATAACCCAACTCTCCCCGCAAAACCTGCTCACCCCGTTTTACGGTACCACTGTATATAATTGTATGTAAATAAATGATTTTACCTTCCCATATTAGATTTACCAGTCGTAACATATCCCACAAATAGAAAGGTATTATGTTGTGTGTGGTACTTGTACCTACACGATGTCATACCTATAATATTTATTGTATGTGTGTTATAAGCTCATATTCCAAGGTCTAGAAAGTCTTTGATACCAAATTGCAACAGTACCTAAGACCTATCTAATATGAAATATGTATGTACTTAGAAATATGCATGGAAATAATATTATGTCATGGAGGCGCCGATATTCATTTCCCTATTAAGGTCTTTACCTTTTATCTGTTATCTTTTCATATCCGCTAAGGGGCTGTTCATAAATTACTAGAGATGCACCGGATATTCGGTTACTATTCGGTATCCGGCCCATATTTTACTATCAGGCCGGATACCGGATAGTGCCCTACTATCCGGCCGGATACCGGATGATAATATTGCTTGATTTTAGAGTAAACAAATTGGATTTAAGAAACAGACACGGTCATAATCGTACTTGTTTACTATTTTAAAACAATTTAAACATTCCACTGAAATGCACACGCACTTATTTCGAACCTAGAAATGAGTCCGCGCGAACGTTCACTAGGAAACAGGTCAAACCTGCAGAATGCGCACCTGGAAAACCGAAATGTAGGTATGTATAATTCCGCTGGCCGAATATTCTGCGGCCGGATACCAGATATTCGGCCGATGGTCGGGCCGAATATCCGGTATCCGGCCAACTATCCGTTGCATCTCTATAAATTACGTCATCTATTTATGACGATTTTTGACCCCACCCCCTAAAATCATCAAATAATCATGCTTCGAATGACCCCTTCCCCCCCCCCCCCTAATTTGAAATGACGTAATTTATGAATAGCCCCCCTAAACAGATTTATATTAATGCTACGGATTAATTTTATTTGTTTTCATATGGACAAAATTCCGTGGAAAAGCATTTTATAAAAAATACTATGTAATTAGTCCACATATTTAATCAATAAACAAATACATATTATAATTTAGAAAGATTTTAGCTATTCAAGGACACACGCTCGCCGGTTACTTCAACACCGCCTACTAGTTGTATTATATTATATAACATATTCATTATCTAAAAAATACAGCATATATCAACTGTCTAAATAAAACTGTCTAACTGTCGTAGGCCACGTCTACGCCTCGGCTAGTCTGTGGCCATGAGTAAGCCCATTCATAATAAAAAAAAAATAAAGAAAAAAAAAACATTATTATCATCATAGAAGCAGTTTCCACAAAATTATGTCTAATTTTATAAAACCACAAACCACATCGCGTCTAAAAATATCCAATGACAGTTACAGTTACACGTGCCGCATTATTACTTTACAAAAACGACAAACACTTTTTTCAAAGACTTGGACTTAACGCGTCCGTGCACATTCTGAAAAAAACTATCGCATCACTACTTATTGCGTCATATGAGAAAATTAAGCTAAACTGAACTATATTTTAAACATAGTTGCCTAAAAAGGTCCAATTTTATCCATATCCACCGGTATAACTTCGTATCGAAATACAAAAAATCTATTTTGGCGGCCCCGACATTAATATTTTGGTCGACGGCAAAGTATGTGTGGGGTCACGCACACATAGACAGAATCGAAAACCGAGCGGAAGTCAGCCTTAACGCGTTGATAATAGAGTATCATTCACCTTGTATGAAAAAGTTTTGTACAATTTTGTATAGCTCAGTTCGAAATCCAAAAGAGTCACACACGCGCCGTCTGATCGATTTTCGAAATGGCGGTTGAAGCGCCCCGCGCCCCGCGGTGGCCTTCTAAATCCAAAACGTAATAACTCTGTGTACTTTACATTAAGATAGTACATTTTTCTTCAAGACGTCAGTTCGGGCCGGGCCGACGTTTATTTTTTATATTTTTACTTTTTACGTCTTCCAGCCAGGCATAGATTTCTTCGAAATTTACTTGGGTTTTTTACGCTCCTTTTAGGTTTATTTGAGTTTGCTATTGGTAAGTTCTAGAAGCTTTTAGCGATTATGTTGCTCTCGATTTTCATTCTGAGTAGCACCTGAGTAGAATGCTTTGCTTTTGAAGTAGGTAGGTATTGGTCTAAGGCTAAGGGCGTGGGTAGGGTAGTAGCCTAGCGGTGAGGCATGCGACTTTGAAAGTCACGGGTTCAAACCACGGTTCGTACAGTCAGCATCATAACTAGCGGATGAAACTGCCAATAGTATCTGCCAACCCATCCTGGAATACTTTTCCAGATAGGGATTTATCTCTACAGTTTGTTTTCAATACTATATATACCTACCTAATCTGTCAATCTGAAACCGAATTAAAGTTCACATTAATTAAAACGACTTCGCAATACCTATAGATGGTCAAGCAAATCTTGTCAGTAGAAAAAGGCGCGAAATTCAAATTTTCTATGAGACGATATCCCTTCGCGCCACCATTTTTCAAATTTACCGCCTTTTTCTACTGACAAGATCTGCTTGACCAACTATAGTTACTTGTTTAACAAGTAACAACATCGTTGTTACTTAAATTTTAACTCCTCGGGCTAATATATTAATACCTGAGCAAGCGAAAAATTCCAAAATTGAACTACGTGCGTAGCGAGAGAGTGGAATCTTGAGCGTTGCGAGAGTTTGAAGGCGAAACTTTGCTACCGAGTGTCACAAAATTATTTACCACTCCAACGCTTTTTCGCTCTACCTACTTTCTTTGTACTATGGGTACGATTAAAGCTATATAAGATTTCACAGAAATCATGGTATTTACGTCACTCATCGGAAATTGTACCTAAAGTCTATTTCAATAGAACTTGCTAACTATGTAAACAAACCGCCATATTGAAATTGTCTCTGAATGATCAATTTACTAGTGATGGGCAAGACTCATACTTACTACTTTACTAATGTCAAACCATATCGAATAATAAAATACCAAAAGTAAAAAACAAGTAGTTACTTATTTTTAATTTGTTTAATCACGATCAGAAGACAAATTAGTACTTATGAATGATGTATTGATGTATTTTATAACCGTGGCGGTAGGTACAGAGCGTGAGTTGGGTAGTGTGTAGCGGGTTTATATTACAAACTTTAGTCACAACACTACCCATCATAGACAATTGTAGAATTTAAAAGAAACAAAACCGCCATTCCATCAGGTCCTAATAACCTAACTTATGAAACCATTTTAAACTTTTAATTAAATATCCAAGATACAGTTACATATTTATGTATTTTACGGAACGGGCCGTTTCAATAGTGTATATGTGTATGGTTTCAATGGTATTTTATGAGGTGGTGTGAAAATTCAAAGAGAAACAGTGATAAAACAAAATTACGTTGTTTGTTTACATAGTTAGCCAGTTCTATTGGAATAGACTTTATGTATGTGAATTTTTTTCGGAACTTCCGTATTAGGGTTAAAACGATCCAAGAATGAAGTGCTTCCTCAAACCAGCCAAATTTTGTCGAAATCTAAGTCATAATATAAAATATAAGTACCTAACACATGATGACATGATTTGTGCACTGCACAAAGATTAGGTAAGCGACTTTCCTGCCTTCATAAAAAAGGCAAAGCAGACTTCTAGACACCCATCGTGTATCGATTCAAAATTCTTTTTTGCCTTCCACGCAGACGCGAGATATAAAAAATTTTACTACTGAGGGGGGAGACCCCGCCAAGATACAGCAAAATGAAAAGAGTTTTCGCCACGAAGGGAAAAGTGGGGTTTAGGCTCAAGGGTTTAAGCGAAAAGGGGCTTTAGTGACCAGTCCACCCTGTCTCATAGAAGATTAACAATTTTTTTCCAACGTCAAAAAAGGAGATTATTAATCCAACCGTTTATTTTATTCGACTACCTAAGTACTTCAAATCCAAAAGAAAGTTTATGATTTTTATGATTTTGGTTTTTTCTTAGTTTCAATGCTTCATAATGTCGACTAATCCGATAATAACCCATTATTTTATTCTACTTATTCATAATAAAGACTATTTTCGGAATTACCTGAATTCTCAGTGTTCCATATTACCTGAATACACCTTAAAATATGTCGTGGAAAGTCGTAACTTAGTATAGCATTAAATTACCGTAGTCTATAGTATAGGTACCTACTTCTAATAGACTTTTATAGAGGTGTTAGGGTTTTAAAAACATAGGCCAAGTTTAATGGAAACATTTTAAATATTCAAGCATAATTATGTTTTTACATATTGCTTTTTGCCAAAGCCCTGAAAGCATGAATACTAAAAGCTATTTTAATAATATATAAATAAGGTTTAAAATTAAAATAGACCGATTGAACATGAGCGTGCGAAGTAGAGAAAGTATGGAGATTTTCCGAAATGACGCGGCGAAAATCCGGCCGTTGGCCCCGCGGGGACGGAACACAGCTTTGAGACAAAATTGTAGTTCGGTATTCAAAATGGCCTTATACAAAACTAATACTGATGATTTGGTATATTTGTTTATGTTATGAAGTAGGTATAAATTTAAATTTATTTATTACGGGGATCTCGAAAACGACTAAAGATTTCGATGGAATTTGCTACATCATGTGGGTTTTCGGGGGCAAAAATCGATCTAGCTAGGTCTTATATTTAATTACACAAACGGGTCTACCGCGATATAATTTCATTGTTTTTACCTCTTATCTCTGGGAAAACACGAAATTTTGAGTTATTATATGTTTTTCGAGAAAAGATTGGTCTCCCCGATATTAATTACATACATATAATGTGTATAATGTACTTTTCTCAAACATGCAATGAAATATTGATGTTATGTTCCATAAAATAGGCTGCGAAGTATGACGTTTCAGGTGCGGCTAGGACAAAAGGTCGTTAATGGAATTTCATACACATCTTGCAGGCCTAGGCCGGCAAAGTCCTCTTTTTTAATTTTCATTTCACAGATATTTGTGACACAGCATCGTGGCATTCATCCATTAAAAAAAACTAGAGGCAGTATTTGCTTTATGGTTCGTAATGACATTCTGCCACTACGCCTATAAAAAAAAAACAAAAAACAATGTTTGCTATAATTTGCAGTTTTATTTGTATAAAATCAACATGAACTTAATAAATAATACATTCTATAATTTTAAATTATAAATTTAACTACACAAATAAAAACAGTTCAAATATTTCATCTAAACGTTAGCGGTAAAAACGTCTACTCAAACACGCGTAGTTATATATTTTTTTTTAAATTGTTATGGAGGTAAAGTTGAAAAATATTTATTCTGTTTTATTGGATTTATGGTGCGTTGTTGATTTTTTTACTTTAATATGAGTTCCGACGAAATAATGAAATTAATATTAATTGTAATCGTAGGTGTTGGAATTGGCAGCGTAAGCAGAATTGATTTTATAACTTGCTGCCTCTGCCGCCAAATCAAAGACGAAGTTGCTTATGGCAATTTTATTATTTGAGAAACTAAGAAAAATGGCTTACAGTTTATTAGAAACAGTTTTGTGGCATATTTTAAATGAATGTAACTACAAATTCGTCAACACTGTGGAAATTATACTTATTTACTCCATGCATAAAGCAACGATGTATGTGAAACATGATATCAACATGAAAGACTTTGTATGTGACGAAAACGAAAGTCAGACGGATACAAGGCGAAAAAATCAAAGATACATGAAAATATACGGGTAGTAAAAATACACGACTCGTGTAAAACATACGCGTGATAATGATATAGGTACGTGTTGGTTATATTTTGGGTGTAGTTTACTTTTAGTTTTTTCTATAAATAAAACTTGGGTTTCGTGGATTTTTTATTTTATTTATTTCATTGCATGTTTGAGAAAAGCACTATACATACCTCGGCGGGAAATGGGGTTGCCCGCGCTCAGACCTATCCGGCCTCGCTTCGCTCGGCCGTCTATATGTCTTCGGCCGGCAACCCCTTTCGTCCCGGCCTCTGTAGTAATGTACTATTACTTTCAGTGACAGTAACGGCACGAAATCGAGTATTTCCTCACCGCATCCTAAGCACTAACCCTTACATAGTGCTCCGTTCACAAATCCCTCCTGTTCATTCAACTCCAATATATATAACTGGACCCCAAAATTCGTTATAACCTAGAGCCTTCAGAGCCCAGTATTCGATGTGTAGTGGTCCGTTGTGATTAGCCCAGTTTAGGCCAGCGTACCACGCACGTGTGCCGGAGCGAATAACCTTACAAAATAATAAGATAACGCGTGGCTTCTATTTTTAAACGCTAGCGACCAAATTAGAAAGACCTATAAAAATCCGCCATTTTATAGTAAAAAAATCTGCAATCTACAATGGAACGGTGTAAAACCACAATCGATTCAATGAAATTTCAACTTTATTACAATGAGTTGGAATTGAGAGTTCATCGCTATTTTGATGTGAGTTAATTCGTTTCGCTCGAATAGTGTCATATCGAAAACAACTTGAAAAAACTTTAACCATGAACAAGTCAAAACTATAAAGACGTAACTCGACATGCGTTCTATTTGGATTTTTAACTTTGTTACTACGCATCAAGGTACAGATTGCATTAGAAGAAATTATGAATTTAACGTTATTCATTTGTTTAGCGAGTTTGCTAAAGTTATTCTCGTACAATAAAAATTTTATTGGTGGCCCCGTTGTAGACGTCAAAAGTAGTCCAAATATCATTTTACATTACAACTAAGAGACACTATTCTATTCGAATAAAATAGTATGTTAGTTTCAAAATTGCGTCACTTGCATTTAATAAAAATTATAGGTCAATACTCTTTCAAGTCAGCAGAGGCGTAACTAGGGGGGGGTTGGCGGGGGCACGTGCCCCGGGCGCCGTCCAAGGGGGGGGGCGCCAAAATGGGCAATAAACCTCCCATAGAAAATGGACCAGCCAAAATGTAGGAAACACCCAAATTTTTTTTTGTGACTATTGGGTTGGTCTCATAGTAGAAATTGCTCAGTATACGGAAATGCAGTTATTTTGTAGCCGCCCTGCATACAGGGTGGTCCAAACCTTGACGACCAAAAAATTTTTTTACACCCCATGTATATGTATGTTAGGTAGCTTTTCGTAGTTTTCGAGTTTAACTTTTAACTTTTGTTAAGAAATTCCAGGGTGAAGCTTTACTTTGCTTTTATTCCTTCTAATAATTGTTCGTGGTATTTGCACTGATAACAAATGGGCGGACGACGGATGCAATATACCTACGTCAAAATCCTGTCAAACGATATACGTAATGCTTCGTAATAAGACCTATATTGCATACGTCGTCCGCTCATTACTGATTACATGAAATAGCGATGGGGAAGTGACCCCATAAAATAATAGTAGAAATAACAAAAGTAGATTTTTTTTAATGAATTACTAATTCCTACCTAAGTTCCTTTGACCGGCGACTCTGACAAATTATGACTATTGAGTATCACTTTTTTTACCTTTTAAAAAAACTTAGGGTCTAGCAGTTTCTAAAATAACCAAAAGTCCTTGAAATCGCTTGTAATGTTTATTTATTTAGGTAAGGGCAACATCTAAGCTTGACATGCTGTAACGCCAAGCGCGCACCACGATTTTAATTTTTGCGACACGATTTTAGAATCGCGCTGTAATTTATCGCAGAAAATTCAGTGCGCGCACTGCGATGAAAAAGTCGACGATTTGTTCATTCTCGACATGGATGTCGTACCAGTCGCTTGTCGTGAAACAATATGCAATCGCTGTATGACTGAGTATTTATACCACAAAGGTGATCTCCTTCTATTTCTATAATTAAACGGTCAACATCTAGCGTCTCATCTTGTAACTCCATTGGAGAAGCAGGTTCCGATATGTTGACGCTTGGAGAGCGAAATGCCGACTGAGGTCCCGGCTGCGATTTTATTATCGCAGTGCGCGCGGGGCCATACAGCTTCGTATGCTGCAATTCACTTTGCGACAATCGCGTCGCGCGCTGTCGCGGAAAAATGTAACAAATCACAATTTTAAAATCGCTGCGATATTTTTGTCGCATATGCGCGCACCGCCATATAAACCCATACGTTACATTTCTGCGACTAAATTATCGCGCGACAAAAAATCGTGGTGCGCGCTTGGCTTAAGGGGCCCACTGATTACCAGTCCGCCGGACGATATCGGCCTGTCAGTTGTTCGGAGCTGTCAAAATTTTGTTCTAACTGACAGGCCGATATCATCCGGCGGCCTGTTAGTCAATGGTCGGCTTAAAAGTTTGTCTTTTTTTCCCAACTCAGCCAAGTGAGGATGCTGATATTTTGAAGTGAAAACTTCTTTAGCGGCGCTGTGCACTTTTTGTCATGGGGAAAAAATGTTAAACTCGTAACAGGTGTCACCTGACCGTAAGATGGACACGTGACCTGATCGAAGAACTGTTACAATGTCATTGAGTTTTCACTTCTGCCGGCACTCCCGGAGTGCAACCCGTTGTGTTTTTTAGCAACTGTACTGTTTGTCAAGGATTATGTTACGAAAAGGAACATTCAAAAAAGTTCGATAGTTTTTTTAAAATAAATTAATTGCTTCACCCCGGAATTTCTTAACAAAAGTTAAAAGTAATAAAAATCATTATTCGAAAAGTCGGCTAACATACTCGTACCTACATATTCTGATAGCCCACAGCGTGAGGAATCAAAAAATAATTTTTTTGGACGTCTAGGTTTGTACCATCCTGTATAACACATGCCGGGCCAACATCGCTCGTTCTGTAATACTGGAATCTCGTGAAAAACTTGTGTCAGGTATTGAGAGCATTCTATTCAGAGTTTCTGTGTGGAATCGGGACAATTTAGTCCAATGAAATCCCACCAAGGTTCAATTTTGCGCGTTTACCGCTAAGAAAACCTCATTTTTCAAGGCACAACAATTCCCATGTAGTATTGGGAGCCTCGGTGTTGACATCTCCATCAGTGACGTCCAATAATTTCGTAGCCATCTTGCTGGGTAGGCTGCGCTCGTATCCAAAAAAACTCGGTGTGCTCAATAAAGGGAGGCGATACATTACTCTGGGATAGACGATCCTATATATTGAGTACTGATCCTATATACTGCTGTCACCTTTGGGCAGGAGCACCTGGATGCTACCTTGGATCCTTCAAATCAGTCCAAAGGCGCGCTGTACCTATGAATAGTCTACGATCCCAAACTCACAAGCGATATTGAACCATTAAGTCTAAGGAGATCTCCAAAAAAGAACTGTATAAGTTTTAAAATGTTCGGCAACGCGCATGTAACACCC
Organism: Cydia fagiglandana; assembly: GCF_963556715.1. Lineage (NCBI taxonomy): Eukaryota > Metazoa > Arthropoda > Insecta > Lepidoptera > Tortricidae > Cydia > Cydia fagiglandana. The sequence goes on from NC_085955.1 coordinate 8,153,530, forward strand.
CTAGTGCCTGAAGTGTATAGACGTCGTAAGCTTGTTAGCCACCGATGTACCTATACCTACTAAAAACACTTATTTGTCTAATTTAAAAATACCTAAACTTTAATAAGTAAAAAAGTAACCCTTTCGTTGGTTCATTTCGTTTGGTTTGGTTTCGTTGGTTCAGGGGTGGGGGGGCGCAAATTTGGTGCCTGCCCCGGGCGCCATATTCTCTAACTACGCCACTGCAAGTCAGTCAATACTTTTTATATTTTTTGTGTTTTATGCAATACAAAATGATGAAAAAGGCTGTCTTGAAGAATTATTATTACGCAACTCTTGATTATGATCTGAATTTGTCAATTTACATTTACCTAATATAAATTGAGCCGTGTTTTCTTGAACTGGGCCTTAGTTTAATGGCTCCTCTACACGATGGGCCAAAGCCGGCCACTCCAAGGGCCGTAGCCATGCGGTAGAATGAGATAGCAATATCACTTGCTCCCTCTAACGCATAAATGCGTCCCTTGGATTGCCGGCGTTGGCCCAACGTGTAGAGGAGCCATGAGGGCTCATATAGACGACGCGCGAACTCGCATGCGAGTTTAGTTACATTGCGGACTATTGTTTACATCCAATTCAGCCGCCGATCAAATACTGCAATATAATGAAACTCGCATGTGAGTTCTCGCACGGTGTAACGCCCTTACCTTAAATACCTTACCTTTAGCCTCCTCCACACTCGTGCGCGAATCGCGGCGCGATTCACGCGCATAGTCTGGAGGGGGCTTTAAAGACGCGTTGGACAGAAACCGGTGGAGACAGATCATCCGCTCCAGATGCAACCCTGATACTGACCACGATCCTCAGACATTTATCGAACTGTAACTACTGTAAGGTGTTCTTTAGGGTTCCGTACCCAAAGGGTAAAAAAGGACCTTATTACTAAGACTCCACTGTCCTGTCCGTCCGTCCGTCCGTCTGTCTGTCTGTCACCACTCACCATGAACCGTGATAGTTGCATAGTATGAAATTTTCAAAGATAATGTATTTTCTGTTGCCGCTATAACAACAAATACTAAAAACAAAATAAAATAAATGTAAGGGGCTCCCATACAAGAAACGTGTTTTATTTGCCGCTTTTTGCGTAATGGTACGGAACCCTTAAGGTTCCGTCACACAGGCGCGTTTTCCGGGCGGGGCGTGAGCGCGGGCCGCCCGCAAAACGCGCCTGTGTGATGGAGCCGTTATAGGTGCGAGTACGACTCGCATTTAGCCGGTTTTTTATTTTTCACTACTTATTCTTTTATTTGATTTGCTATACCTACCGATATTTGTCATTCTAATTTGCGCAAATGTAAGAAAATTCTAAAGTGGCTCTCGTTTATGGTGTTGTGTAAATATGGATTTTCCTATTTTCGTAAAATTTTAATATAATATTAATAAAAAAATAATATTAAAAATAATATTTTAATTCCCCGGCCGTAGTGGCAGGGAGATGGGATAGTGCATTAGTTAGGCACTGGACCTCCCAATATCTTAGTTTAGGTACTAATATAGTTATTTAAGTCTATTTTTAAGTTTGTTACTAACTACTATGGATTGAATCGTCCGAAATAAATGTTTTTTTTTTTTTTATATAGGTAGTAGGTACGGTTCCTCAACACATCCTCAACATGAGTTTTTACATCAGATAGTATGCAGACAAGTCAACAGAAACGCTTCTTCTTCCGTATTAGAAGTTTTCAAAAAAACTTTTTGACCTATGCCAGGCGCGGCTCACTCCGCGATTTTGTCGCTTTGCTACAGGTAGCTAAAAGTACATCCGTTCCACACCAATTTTGGGGTTTGCCATAAGCCGCGCGTGGCGCTGTCGCCACCTAGCGGTCATATCTCTGCTGACCGTGACAGACGCGTTTTGTTAGTGAGTGAGTCTTCTGTACCTAGTACTATTATTTATTCTGTGCCTATGCATATGCACAGTGCGCTAAGTAGTGCAGTGAACTGCAGTGCGCTAATGTATAAGGTACACATTACACGAAAGAGAATAGAGTTACATATATATTTCATTACACCAATCACAGTACATAATATAATATAATGGAAATAAAAAAAATTAACTAAATTAACAAAATGTAAGAATTGTGATATTTGATTACATCCGCCATCTAGCGATTTCGCGATGAAACTGATGACAACCTTTTCTAGGATATTCAACAGGTAACGCAAATTCTAATTATAACACCATCTAGCGATTTAGAGCTGAAACGGTTGATGACATTGCTTTCTCAACTTTCAGTGGTCGTTGAGGTTCATAAAATTGTGTATAGATGGCGGTATTAAACTTTTTGTATTCTAGCTTTTTAATATTTTTCTTAGTTCACAATAATTTTATTAGATGGCGCTATTAATGGTGTTATTATTAAAAAGACACAACGTTAAAAGCTGTCGACAGAGGGCGCTAAAATAAAAAAATCTTTATCAAAATAAAAATGCAGATGTAATGAATGTCGATTGCTTTTATTTACAACAAAATAAGATTTTAACCGTTGTATTAATAATTATAACAATTTATTAACACTCAAAACAATAGGTAGTATACGTACGTGCTACTTACAATTATTTAAAATTGCGCAAAATATTTAAAAATTGCTCAATAAAATACTTAGGCCCACTTGCACCATTCCACTAACCCGGGGTTAAGCGGTTAAACCTGATAACCTAATGTCAAATTGTACTGGTAACCATGGTAACTCCAGGTTTAACCGGTTATCCCCGGGTTAGTAGAATGGTGCAAGTGGGCCTTATAGTAGGTACTTATTGTAAACACCTGTGCTATTAGTGATGTTATGCATTATAGATTATCTGTAAAGTGAATTTCCATAACACAATCTTGTATCTTTACTTTTGTTGTTCCAAAGTACTTTACTTAGATCATTAGAAGGGTATTGGTTAAGTTTTGTGATCATAACAGTCATGTCAAGTACAATATATAGCGGAAAGTGATCCGACCAGCACACGTCGTTGTCCACACGCACACACTTAATCAGTTGGCACGCCGCAGAGGTAGTCACGCAGTGGTCGAGCCACCGGCGCGCGCCACTCGCCTCGCACAAGTACGTGTATGTATCGGGTTGACCACCTAAGAATTTAACATCAGCGCATTCCCATTGTTCATCCCTACAAAAATTATCGAGTTCTTGACCAAACCGTGAATTCGGGTGTGCATTATAATCACCTAAGATAAACGCGTTCTCCACTTCACTGTCATTAATAACAGCACTAATTATTCCCAGACAGTTCGTGAAATTCATTAGGTCCTCACTTTTGTTACTGTCATACGGCATATAAACACTAAAGGCCAGAAACGCGTTATCCTCGATTTGAACACGCACCGCAATGATTCTGTCACTACCACAGTCCACTACGCACACGTTTTTGAAAACCGATTTCCTCCACATTAGCGCGAGCCCGCCGTATGGCCTCCCATGAAGTACACCGGCTGTTGAGTCCACAGACGAAATGGCATAGCAACCGAAGTCGTCATGAATTTCATGTATGAAATTTAAATCATGTTGTAATAGCCAAGTTTCCTGGGCCCGTAGCCAAATTACATTCGCTCCGTATCGATTCGATCTCTACGTTCGCGAGCGACTGGTCGATAATGTTTATAATAACCTAGCCAAGAGGCAATCTTTTTAGTTATCGCATATTCGACGGGCCAAGTCGATAAAAATTAATTTTAGTCTGTGGTTCTCGTTCAAAACCGTCAAGAAACGTCATCTGTCAGCTGTCAAGAGTGTCAAGTGAACAGCGAATCTAATTTTGGAGAAAATAATTGTTTTATCGGTAAGCAAATGAAATATTTTGGCATTTGTTTAACTTAGTTAATTACAATTTCGTGATAAAATAACTCTATATAGTGTAATATTTGAAGAGTGCGTTGTTAATTGCATATAATTTTGACCTAAGTTTAACAATTTCAGACAGCCGTCGTCACCGCAGCCCCAATCAAGGCGGCGGCGCAGCCAGAGCGGGCAAGAGCGGGCTCCGCGGGCTCTTCTTCCACGCTGAGAAGTCCTCGCCAAGTTAGCACGAACAGTCAAAGCTGCCGCTGCAATGACGCCTTCATGGCAGTTACCAGTGCTAAGGACGTGCACTGCTGGCTTACTTGACCTGAAGAGACAATACTTTAAGTGTTAGTAATGATTCAAACCGTGAAGTGAAATTGTGAACAGGTTTGCCCGAATCAGTGTAACCTCAGTGAACTCATTTACTTCATAGACTTCAAACATTTTCGAAATTAACAAAAGTCAAGCGAACATTGAATACATAGATGTTATGCATTAGATAAGATAAAAGCTGCCTGTGAAACCAAAACTAATAAATCATATTATTACTTAATATTATTTTTTAATTACCTACCATCTTTGCTTTGAATGGAAATTTGGGAAGGGAATCTCACCCGCTAAGCTACTGGCTATTCATATTTAACCTTTTGTATGCTCCTGTCAACAATTTGTAATTTATATATCAATCATAATTAAATAAAATAAAATAAATAAATAAATATTGGGGACATCTTACACAGATCAACCTAGCCCCAAACTAAGCAAAGCTTGTACTATGGGTGCTAGGCAACGACACATACTTATATAGATAAATACATACTTATATACATAGAAAACACCCATGACTCAGGAACAAATATTAGTGTTCACCACACAAATAAATGCCCTTACTGGGATTCGAACCCAGGACCATCGGCTTAGCAGGCAGGGTCACTACCCACTAGGTCAGACCAGAGGCGTAGCTAGAGGATATGGCGCCCGGGGCAGACACCAAATTTGCGCCCCCCCCCCCAAACGAAATGAACGTAAGGTGGTCACTGACAAGCCTTCCAACAGTCCAAATAGCGTGGCTGCAATCCAAAATCGGTCCGTGAATGTCAAAAACGTACAATGTTTAAATGTTTAATATTAGGATGCCGTCCATTTGGATGAATCCATTGTAACGGCATCCATTTGGAAGGCTCGTCAGTGGCCTGCTTAACGAAACGAAAGGGTTATTTTTTGCTTTAATAAGTTTACTTTTAATGTAGACAAATACAGTGTAGGTACCTATGTTTTTTTAGTACATCGGTGGCCAACAAGCTTTCGACCCACCTGATGGTAAGCGGTCACCGCATCCTATGGACGTCTACACTCCAGGGGTGTTACATGCGCGTTGCCGACCGTTTTAAAACTTATAAACTTCTTTTTTGGAGATCTCTATTCATAGGTACAGCGCGGCTTTGGACTGATTTGAAGGACCCAAGGCGGCATCCAGGTGCTCCTGTCCAAAGGTGACAGCAGTACTCAATATATGGGATCAGTCTACCCCAGAGTAAAGTATGGCGGTGGCCTCCCTTTATTGAGCACACCGAATTTTTTTTTATACGAGCGCAGCCTACCCGGCAAGGTGGCTACGAAATTATTGGACGTCACTGATGGAGATGTCAACACTGATCGAGCTGGGCTCCCAATACTCCCTGACATGGGAAGGGTTGTGCCTTGAAAAATGAGGTTTTCTTAGCGGTAAACGCGCAAATTTGAGTCATGGTAGGATTGAATCGGATTAAATTGTCCTGATCCCACACCGAAACTCTGGATAGAATGCCTCGATACCTGACACAGTTATTTCTACTATTATTTTATGGGGTCACTTCCCCATCGCTATTTCAGTTCAGTCCAGTTCAGTTATCAGTGCAAATACCACGAACAATTATTAGAAGGCAGAAAAGCAAAGCAAAGCTTCACTCCAGAATTTCTTAACAAAAGTTATAAGTCTCGAAAACTACGAAAAATCGGCTAACATCTGGTAAATGGGGTATATTCTGATAACCCATGACGAGGATTCTAAAAAAAAATATTTTTTTTTTTTCTCAACTTAAATCTGCAATCGGCTGTTCTAGCCATAATCAGATGGTTTGTTTCTTATTTTTTTTAGGTTGTTATTTAGGGTGGTGTTCCACTGAGCACCATCACCAGTTTACGTGGGGGCTTATTGTCTCTGGTCTAGCCCTAGTAAAAAAATTATGGGCGTCAAGGTTTGGACCAGCCTGTAGGTATACAGGGTGGCTAAAAATAACTGTATTTTACGACCCTTTAAATGACAAATAAAAGTACGGGAGTAGAAAAAAGTACTTTTTTAAATAGTAGGAGCAGAGATATATATAACTCCGTATAAGATAAATAAAGTCTAAGAAAAAAACGTGCCTCGGACGGCCAAGAAAAAGTCATTCTCGAATAGATGGCGCCATTACCTTTGGCCTATTCTCGGCTAGATGGCGTTAACGACACCGTTTGGTATTTAACAATTTTAACACATATCAGTGAAAGTACATGGGTCAGTATGGAACAATAAAAATTAAGAATCATTTATCCGTAAACATATTTTGATTATTTTATACATTTTCAATTTTATTTTAAGTTTTCATCGTGTGTCGATAGATGGCAGTAAATGTACCGTGACTACAAAATTGACAATGACAGGACCCCTCTATACTATATATTCTTTTTGGTAGGAGTAAAATTACTAATGAATAAATTATCTTAGCGTGATTATTTATCAAAAGGAATTTACTATTTTACAAACAAATTATTGCAGTGGCAACATTGTATTACTTTTTTTGGTCTTGAATTACGTTTTGCAGTTTAGTCTAATAAAACATGGTCTTCTCTTCCCAGAGTGACACAAGCCTACGTCACAATAACATTGCCACTTTATATAGCGCTATCGCATATTATCATATAGCGCTGTCGCATGATGACGTAGGCGGGTGTCAGTCACGTGACCACGAAAAGACGGGAAGAGACCAGGCGGAGTATATTATTATACCATGATCCATACAGTATCTAAACGTACTATAGTTCGTTTTTTTAGCATTATTTTTGTAAGCGAATACTTTCACATTGAGTATCGCCAAAAAAATAGATAGTATAGAGGGGTCCTGTCATAGTAAATTTTGCAGTCACAGTAAATTTACTGCCATCTATCGACACACGACTAAAACTAAAAACTAAAACGTATAAAATTATCCGAAACTGTGCGAAACTCCTGACTTCGGCCAAACTCGGCTCCGCTCGGCTCAGCATTGCTCCGAGCAATTATTAGGGTTCGCACCACTTGACTTCCTTGTGCGTGCACGACCACATATAAGATAATCACTTGAATTTTGACAACCCTAAATAGCCGAAAGGGATAGTGCCATATATTAGAAAGGGATAGCATGATTCGACCCTGAACCGCTGTCAAACTTCGGTTTTGTAGGAAGTTTCCTTTCTGTACGGCAGTACTATTATTTATTCTGTGACTTAGGGTTGAATATTGTATGTAGGACATATACTATTATGATCCCAGTCACAGAATAAATATGTACTAGCTACAGAAGATTCACTCTAACAGAACCCGTCTATTACGACAGATATGACCGCTAGGTGGCGCAAGCGCGAGCAGGCGTCCGTTCCGTAGCGGTGCGCGGCAACCACTATGGCTAGACACCAACACTGGTGTGGGCCGCATGCACTTGTAGGTACTTGTAGGAAATAGCGGAGTGAGCCACGCCTGTCCCAGTCCACACACAATATTTAATTACAAACGCCTTTCCCCACTTGTTGTACAGTACAACACAAATACTCTTCATTGCACACCTCATTACAGAAAACAATACAAATAATACAGGAAGAAGAGGTTAAACAACAGGCGGTCTTATCGCTAAAAAGAGATCTCTTCCAGACAACCTTTAGGTAGCGGAAATTAATAAATTTATGTCATGTCAGTAGGTGTTTTATATTCAATATAAGAATTCTAGCACAAAAAAAAACACAATACAAAACAGTATAACATACAAATAAAGTACCTGTTAGTTTAGTATTATCAGTGGCGTGCAGTGCATACAAAAAAAGGTAGGCACTAGGGTAGGCAGTCCATACAAAATGACCAAAAAAAAAGTTGCCGATTTTTATAGTTTGCGTTACATTCCTTCAAGAATGACTCTTCTAGAGCCCGATTTAAGTCTTATCTCCACTGCACGCCACTGAGTATTATGCTACTACCTGTGAGTTCCTATAAATGGCTTTCTGTATCCACTGTAATTTCTATGGTATTGTCATAGCTGTTGGATCTCCGAATAAATAGAATAAAAAAATAAAATAAGAATAATGTAATGGAGAATGATTGCTGTAATGAAGTATTTCGTTCCAGGATTATCCAAAGCTGTCACAAACGTACTACGTGCTCCTGGAGCGGCTAGCACAGGACCACATGGCGTTCCTGGCGTCCCTGCAGCCCGAGGCAGGGCCGGATTAAGCATGTCGGGGCCCCTAGGCAGTGCGAGGCTCAGGCCCCCCTACAGCCAATTCTGCGCACAGCATATTTAGTACAGAGAAATAAACTTGCGTTTTTAATTTCAATCTTCAGGCGTCGGCCGAGCCGATCCAAATCGAACGATGGCTTTGTCGCTCTTATTGAGTAGACATAAAGCTTTATTCTATCGGTTTTTGCCAATTCCGCGTCGCGTCAAGTGTGAAGAGGGCCCTTTAGGCCAATTCCCAGTGGAATACCAAAGATGTGAGCTTCAGCGTCACTTTCCTTCTACCTCTAATCACTAATGGCAAATTTTAAGCGAGGCTAAAGGCTACGCTCAACGAGTTCCGCAAAGTTAATTTACTCAATAGTTAATATTTTGCGAGGCTGAATAGCGATTTTCCGACCATAAGACTAAACGCTGAGCCACATGATTAGTATCAACCTAATAATAAAGAATTTCCATATGTAACAATTACTTAAATTACTAGAGTTAGACCAAGTTAAGCCTGCAACAATTTCGATAGCACTCGCAGTGCAAGTGTTATTTTAAACGTAAACCATTTTTCCTGAAAACCCCATTATTATATTACCTACAATTTTAGAACAGGTACGCAGAATACGCCCCGTATACTAGCTGTAACGCAGCGGTCGGCAACCTTTTAGCAGCCAAGGGCCACATAGCAGCTAACGAAGTGGACGCGGGCCGCACTTTGTTAGTATTTATGACTTTATCAGACATTGTCGTTTGTCAATATTACATACAAAATAGCCAGCGAGGCTCGCGGGCCACGAGTAAGAGGTTCGCGGGCCGCTGGTTGCCGACCGCTGCGTGTAACGTATTGCTTCAATTTTATTACAGTATTTCATTAATTTAAAGAATGGATCGAAAAAAAAAACAATAACAAAGCACACTAATTATTATAAGAATAAAAAAATTACCCATGAATTTTGACCCTATGGAACAAAATTTTATTTGGTTCGCGCTGAGCCGCGAGGGCCCCCTAGCCGCGGCGGGGCCCCCTAGCCGCGGCGGGGCCCCCTAGCCGAGGCGGGGCCCCTAGGCAGTTGCCTACTTTGACTTAGGGTTAATCCGGCCCTGGCCCGAGGCCACCCTGTATGTGCTGTCATCCATCTCCGAGGGACTCACAGCATTAGGTACATACAAACATACATACATAACTAGTGGCGTTATGAGCTGTACACCTCACATACCTACATGCGTAGAGAAGTATAAGAAGATGTATGGAACATCAGTTTTCATACAAAAACGCGAGTTATTTCGTAGTTTCGTGGAACTATCAGTACTGCTACTTGATACCAGCTGCCTCAATTGTACCTACTGACGAAAAATGTACTACTAAAACAATTTACAACTAATATTATACGCAGAATAAGTTGGAAATAGACTTCCGGTGCATCCGGTTAGAATATTAGCTGAAAATTGTTGAGCATTTAAAGTTTTACATTGCCGCGACATCTATTGTCAACTAGCCGAACTGATAATGTTCGCTACTTGACGTTGACGTTAGATGTCAACTACGATACAACTCGCGTTTTGGTAAGAAAACTGATATGGGGCTGTCCATAAATTACGTCATCGATTTTTTGACCCCCCTCCCCCCTAAAATCATCCAAAAATGATGCTTCGAATGACCCCGCTTCCTCCTACATGCTATCATCTTCCGCTGTCCAGACCCCCCCCCCCCCATCCTAATTTGAAATGACGTAATTAAAAACAAACCGCCTTGATGCATGAATGTCCTATTTTATTGTCTGTGAAAACTTGTCAAAAAACAGTTTAAGGCACAGTTTAAGTTAGTCTATGAATTTACTGAGTCGGTAGTGCTGCACTCTGGCGGCAGAAGATTGCAGTAATATCCCCTATTAAAGTGCCGTGAGTTCAGTCATGAAAAAAAAATGTTTCCATGACTGATCTCATGATCTAATTGAATTTTGAGTGAATTGGGGCAACGTTTGAGGGAGGGAGGTCATGACCCTCGTTCCGGGTCATTCCTGATGCAGAGGCTGTCTATCGCGGTCCAGCGTGGCAACGCGGCGAGCGTGATGGGCACCTTTGCATCTGGAAGGGCGCGGGACGGGTTGTTTGATTGAGTTCTCGGTTGTGGCTTTATTTAGCTTAGTTTTAATTTAGTTTAATTTAGAGTTAATTTATTAATTGATCGAGTGTGTTTAGGTATAAGTTTTAATTTGTAATAGGTTTAGTTGTATATTTTGTTCAATAATAAGTAAATATGTATTTATGTTTAGATTGTACTTAAAATAAAGAAAGATACACCTGTATAAAATAAAATAAAATAAATTGAATTGATAATGGTTGTGTTGTTGCAGACACGAGTGTGTGCACGGGATGCTGCGCGACGCTGGACCACATAGTCACATATCTATTTAAGCAATTAGTACAGAAATGTAAGTATTACTTCTCCATCTATTATTAAGAGAATAGCGGACGACCGCTTCTTCACACCAAAAAGGATAGATAGTATAGAGGGATCCTGTCATAGTAAATTTTGTAGTTACTGTAAATTTACTGCCATCTATCGACACACGACTAAAACTCAAAATAAACTCGTATTAAATTATCAAGAAAATGTATATATGTATATGGATAAATGATTTTATTTAGAACTGACATTATAGAAAAAAAAACCGGCCAAGTGCGAGTCGAACTCGCGTTTCTAGGGTTCCGTACATAAGTCCGACTCACGGTTGACTGCATATTTCTAATAGGTTTTCCTGTCATCTTTAGGTAAAGAATTATTTTGTGTATTTTTTTTCAAAATTATAGACCCACTAGTTTCGGAGATAAAAGGGGTCCCCCCCCCCCCGCCTTGGTCATTTTTTGACTATTTTCTTAAATAACTTCGAACCTATATATTTTAAAATTATTTAAAAAAAAACATGTCCATTTTTGGGTTACTAATTTACATATGCGCACGAAATTTCAACTTAATTGGTCCAGTAGTTTCCGAGTAAATAGGCTGTGACAGACGGACAGACAGACGGACGCACGAGTGATCCTATAAGCATAAGGGTTCCTTCTTTTCCTGTTGAGGTACGGAACCCTAAAAAATGCACCATTTGATGTGTATTAATTATAACTATGTCCCTTCGTTTGACCAAAGAGAATTTAGTATAGAGGCGGATTGTCAAACTAATTTTTGTGGCCACAGTAAATTTACTGATATCTTTCGACACTTGAGTTTGATCCTTGTTCTTTCACTGATATGTGTTAAATTTGTTAAATGTCAAAAAGTGTCGCCATCTACACGAGCATAGGCCAAAGGTATGGCTAAGCTAAGGTATATCTCTAGGAGCGTAAAACAATAGTAAAAAGCTTTTAACTCTCATAATTATTGTTAAATCAACAAAATCTAACGAACGGGCATAGCTGTGGTAAATACCTCAAATTGTATTAAAACGTTTTCTATAATATTAATATCCATAGAGGAAAATGGGGACAACGTTTGTATGGAAATAAGCGGTCGTCCCCTTTCCTCTTAATATCACACACCACTGAACAAAACAATAGGGTATTTTCCTACTAGTCAAATCAGTTACTTTTTTAGAGCTGTCAAAACGATTTGCTAATATGGAATTTATATGAAACATTACATCGTGACGTCACGGTCAACTCACCTACTTTTTATATTTCTATCCGATTTATTAAATAGAGCTTGTTTTTAAAAATAACTCCCATCTGTGTTTTCCTAATAATTATCTGGTGCTTTATTTCATGCATGGTGTAAAATAATTTATTTTAAATACAGTACATATAATACCCTATTGATGAATAGGCTACATTCCTACTAGTCAAATCAGCTTCTTTTTTAGAACTGTCAAAACGATTTTCTAATATGGAATTTATATGATAACGAATATAGTGACGTCACGGTAAACTCACCTGCTTTTTATATTTCAATCCGATTTATTAAATACAAATTGTGTTTGAAAATAGCTGCTATCTATGTTTTTTTAATAGTTTGAAATAATTTATTTTAAGTACAGGAAACATCCCTATTAAAGATAATAACTTTACAAAAGTATGCTTAAAGCATACCTATATTTATTTCTGTTAAAAATCCCAACTAACCTTTTTTTTATAATACTTAAAAAAGCTTTTGTTTTAAATTTATATTCGAATAATATTTGCTTTGTTTTTCAGCAAGCAACAAAATTCCTCACGGGCGGCAACCGGAGACGAGTAACATGTTCATACAAGTTCTGCAGCAGCGGCCGGAGATCATGCAGCAGCTTCTGGCCACGGTGAGATTTGGTTGGGCAACCAACTATGACATCCATTTTTACAGTTACAGCCGTATTCAAACAAGTGTCAAAAGTAGGGTTGCCATAATTAGTCGGAACAGGCCGCGTAGCCAAGATGCCAATCGCTTACGCTCCGTAGCGATCGAAACGCAACTGTCACTGTCGCGCTAGTATGGAAGCGTGATAGAGAGACATAATGTTCGTTGTCGAAGCGATGGCGATTGTAACCTTGGCTAGGCCGGCTATATCTGGTTGCTGCTGTGTGGAGAGCCCTGCCCTCACTACCCACTAAGGCAGACCGGTCGACAAAATACGAGACAAAAACGGGACCAGTATAAATAAGGGACGTGATACTTAAATACGATGGCAACCGTAGTCAAAAGTCATGTCTTTGTTTGAAGAAACGTCAATTTTGACACTTGTTTGACACTGACATATTCGATCCATAACGTTTCAGTATCTAGTATTTGACGTATCCCATTGTTCGAATACGGCTGTTAGCCGTATTATTTTGTATGGAGACGGCCGCTATATGACGGCACCGCTATCCTGGGAAAACCGAGCTTTACCCGGGGTTAAGCGGTTAAACCATTAACCCAATGTCAAATTGTACTGATAACCGTGGTAACTCCAGTTTTAAGCGGTTAACCCCGGGTTAGGGAACAATGCAATGTCCCTTATGCTCTGGTTTCCTAGGATAGCAGTGCCGTCATATAACGGACGTCTCCATACAAATACTACGACATCCATATTTAGTCGTACGGCTCGGCCACGACATCGAGCGACTTGCGACGGCGGGAGCGATAACCATAGGTTGGAGCATGACACAGCGATGGGACCTTTCGCTCCAATCTATCGTTATCGCTCCCGCCGTCGCAAGTCGCTCGATGTCGTGGCCGAGCCGGTATGCCGTATCAAAGATATATTGATTGAGTAAGATGGGTAAAATCTAAGACAATTTTGTGCTTCGAATTTGACAGGTAAACGAGATGGCGCTGTACAGCTCCAAACATTTTGCGGTAACTCTGATTGTCAAAAGTTGACGTTTGACAATTAAGTGACCGCAAAATATATGGCGGAGTACAGCGCCATCTGTTTTGGTAGTCAAACTAAGGGGCACGTTTTTTTCTTAGACTTTACCTCTCTATTACGCCGTATTATTTAGTATGAAGACGGCCGCTATATGACGGCACCGCTATCCTAGGAAAACCAATCTTTAGTCTTTTAGATTTGAAATTTAAGGTAACACTTTAATTCCTGTAAACTGTAACTTTTTTGTGAGTGGAAAATAATAATAGTAGACTAAGGTTGACTGGCAGAGAATGCCTTATGGCATTAAGTTCGCCTTTTGTACAGTGTATTTCCTCATGTGCAATAAAGATTAAATAAATAAATAATATTATATTTCCATGACAGGTCCTAAACGTGATAATGTTCGAAGACTGCTGCAACCAGTGGTCCATGTCGCGGCCGCTCCTCGGCCTCATCCTCCTCAACGAGGAGCAGTTCAGCCGCATCCGAGCCGAGATGATCGCCCAGCAACCAAGGGACAAGCAACCACAGCTGGCGCAGTGGTTCAGCGGACTCATGCAGGGGATAGAACCCAACCTGCTCACCAAGAATAGAGACAAGTGAGTAACGATGATACAGCAACCAAGAGACGAGCAACCACAACTAGCGCAGTGGTTCAGCGGACTCATGCAGGGGATAGAACCCAACCTGCTCACCAAGAATAGAGACAAGTGAGTAATGATGATACAGCAACCAAGAGACGAGCAACCACAACTAGCGCAGTGGTTCAGCGGACTCATGCAGGGGATCGAACCCAACCTGCTCACCAAGAATAGAGACAAGTGAGTAATGATGATACAGCAACCAAGAGACGAGCAACCACAACTAGCGCAGTGGTTCAGCGGACTCATGCAGGGGATAGAACCCAACCTGCTCACCAAGAATAGAGACAAGTGAGTAACGATGATACAGCAACCAAGAGACGAGCAACCACAACTAGCGCAGTGGTTCAGCGGACTCATGCAGGGGATAGAACCCAACCTGCTCACCAAGAATAGAGACAAGTGAGTAATGATGATACAGCAACCAAGAGACGAGCAACCACAACTAGCGCAGTGGTTCAGCGGACTCATGCAGGGGATCGAACCCAACCTGCTCACCAAGAATAGAGACAAGTGAGTAATGATGATACAGCAACCAAGAGACGAGCAACCACAACTAGCGCAGTGGTTCAGTGGACTCATGCAGGGGATAGAACCCAACCTGCTCACCAAGAATAGAGACAAGTGAGTAATGATGATACAGCAACCAAGAGACGAGCAACCACAACTAGCGCAGTGGTTCAGCGGACTCATGCAGGGGATCGAACCCAACCTGCTCACCAAGAATAGAGACAAGTGAGTAATGATGATACAGCAACCAAGAGACGAGCAACCACAACTAGCGCAGTGGTTCAGCAGACTCATGCAGGGGATCGAACCCAACCTGCTCACCAAGAATAGAGACAAGTGAGTAATGATGATACAGCAACCAAGAGACGAGCAACCACAACTAGCGCAGTGGTTCAGCGGACTCATGCAGGGGATAGAACCCAACCTGCTCACCAAGAATAGAGACAAGTGAGTAATGATGATACAGCAACCAAGAGGCGAGCAACCACAACTAGCGCAGTGGTTCAGCGGACTCATGCAGGGGATAGAACCCAACCTGCTCACCAAGAATAGAGACAAGTGAGTAATGATGATACAGCAACCAAGAGGCGAGCAACCACAACTAGCGCAGTGGTTCAGCGGACTCATGCAGGGGATAGAACCCAACCTGCTCACCAAGAATAGAGACAAGTGAGTAATGATGATACAGCAACCAAGAGGCGAGCAACCACAACTAGCGCAGTGGTTCAGCGGACTCATGCAGGGGATAGAACCCAACCTGCTCACCAAGAATAGAGACAAGTGAGTAATGATGATACAGCAACCAAGAGGCGAGCAACCACAACTAGCGCAGTGGTTCAGCGGACTCATGCAGGGGATAGAACCCAACCTGCTCACCAAGAATAGGGACAAGTGAGTAATGATGATACAGCAACCCAGAGGCGAGCAACCACAACTAGCGCAGTGGTTCAGCGGACTCATGCAGGGGATAGAACCCAACCTGCTCACCAAGAATAGAGACAAGTGAGTAATGATGATACAGCAACCAAGAGACGAGCAACCACAACTAAGGACTGTATCGTTTATTATAAATACAGATAAAACCTGGTCTAACTGTTGACGTGTGTATTATTTTGTATTACTATGTTCTTAAGGTATAATCTGGGGGTATTTTTAAGACATATCTGATATAAGAATGTTTTACATTTATTTTATTTTAGGGACTTTATGATGATTTTAATACCTTCTAGCAAATGTAATTCGGACAAGCCTATCGAGCTTAATTTGAGACTATTTCACCGATTCCTTAGTACGATTTAAAGAAACAAAAGGTTAATATGCTGCCAAAATATGCCATCTAAGTGTCCTTTTCATGATTGCTCAATTGAACATCCACAGAATAAATGTGGTGTATTTTATCTTTACATGAAAACGACTTTTTATGCAACATTTTGGATTCCCGTCAATTTCTGACGCCAGGGAAATGACGGAAACAGCTAAAAGAATCCAAAGCCTAACGGACATTCATGGCGTTGAACCATGGCTAGAACAGGTCGATAGAAACGCTCCATGATGGTTATATTGTATACCAAAGTCGGGGTTGTCGTAAGTAACATGCCATATTTTCAAAAAGGCCACCAAGCACAGATCCAAAACTTTTTTTCCAACTAAAAGAAATGATTAGACTATGCCCAGATGTTTCGCTTTACGAATCATATGTAATTGCTGTTTACATAGTACGATTTTTTTTGTGTAATACTTATCTTGTTCGCAAACCGTAAATTTTCTTGTAGTATTTGTCCGAAATCGTTGTAGTTACTCGGGAGGATTGGGTAAATATTGTCCAAACCATATGCTTTACGTGATCTCCCAGGACGAAATGTTACTTATTATTAAAGCACTAATTAAACTATATGTGTAATTTTTTAATAAAAACATAATACCAGAAAAAACGGCTAAGTAAAGTTGTATTTATAATAAACGATACAGTCCTTAGCGCAGTGGTTCAGCGGACTCATGCAGGGGATAGAACCCAACCTGCTCACCAAGAATAGAGACAAGTGAGTAATGATGATACAGCAACCAAGAGGCGAGCAACCACAACTAGCGCAGTGGTTCAGCGGACTCATGCAGGGGATAGAACCCAACCTGCTCACCAAGAATAGAGACAAGTGAGTAATGATGATACAGCAACCAAGAGGCGAGCAACCACAACTAGCGCAGTGGTTCAGCGGACTCATGCAGGGGATAGAACCCAACCTGCTCACCAAGAATAGAGACAAGTGAGTAATGATGATACAGCAACCAAGAGGCGAGCAACCACAACTAGCGCAGTGGTTCAGCGGACTCATGCAGGGGATAGAACCCAACCTGCTCACCAAGAATAGAGACAAGTGAGTAATGATGATACAGCAACCAAGAGACGAGCAACCACAACTAGCGCAGTGGTTCAGCGGACTCATGCAGGGGATAGAACCCAACCTGCTCACCAAGAATAGAGACAAGTGAGTAATGATGATACAGCAACCAAGAGGCGAGCAACCACAACTAGCGCAGTGGTTCAGCGGACTCATGCAGGGGATAGAACCCAACCTGCTCACCAAGAATAGGGACAAGTGAGTAATGATGATACAGCAACCCAGAGGCGAGCAACCACAACTAGCGCAGTGGTTCAGCGGACTCATGCAGGGGATAGAACCCAACCTGCTCACCAAGAATAGAGACAAGTGAGTAATGATGATACAGCAACCAAGAGACGAGCAACCACAACTAGCGCAGTGGTTCAGCGGACTCATGCAGGGGATAGAACCCAACCTGCTCACCAAGAATAGAGACAAGTGAGTAATGATGATACAGCAACCAAGAGGCGAGCAACCACAACTAGCGCAGTGGTTCAGCGGACTCATGCAGGGGATAGAACCCAACTTGCTCACCAAGAATAGAGACAAGTGAGTAATGATGATACAGCAACCAAGAGGCGAGCAACCACAACTAGCGCAGTGGTTCAGCGGACTCATGCAGGGGATAGAACCCAACCTGCTCACCAAGAATAGAGACAAGTGAGTAATGATGATACAGCAACCAAGAGACGAGCAACCACAGCTAGCGCAGTGGTTCAGCGGACTCATGCAGGGGATAGAACCCAACCTGCTCACCAAGAATAGAGACAAGTGAGTAATGATGATACAGCAACCAAGAGACGAGCAACCACAACTAGCGCAGTGGTTCAGCGGACTCATGCAGGGGATAGAACCCAACCTGCTCACCAAGAATAGAGACGAGTAATGATGATACAGCAACCAAGAGACGAGCAACCACAGCTAGCGCAGTGGTTCAGCGGACTCATGCAGGGGATAGAACCCAACCTGCTCACCAAGAATAGAGACAAGTGAGTAATGATGATACAGCAACCAAGAGGCGAGCAACCACAACTAGCGCAGTGGTTCAGCGGACTCATGCAGGGGATAGAACCCAACCTGCTCACCAAGAATAGAGACAAGTGAGTAATGATGATACAGCAACCAAGAGGCGAGCAACCACAACTAGCGCAGTGGTTCAGCGGACTCATGCAGGGGATAGAACCCAACCTGCTCACCAAGAATAGAGACAAGTGAGTAATGATGATACAGCAACCAAGAGACGAGCAACCACAGCTAGCGCAGTGGTTCAGCGGACTCATGCAGGGGATAGAACCCAACCTGCTCACCAAGAATAGAGACAAGTGAGTAATGATGATACAGCAACCAAGAGACGAGCAACCACAACTAGCGCAGTGGTTCAGCGGACTCATGCAGGGGATAGAACCCAACCTGCTCACCAAGAATAGAGACGAGTAATGATGATACAGCAACCAAGAGACGAGCAACCACAGCTAGCGCAGTGGTTCAGCGGACTCATGCAGGGGATAGAACCCAACCTGCTCACCAAGAACAGGGACAAGTGAGTAATGATGATACAGCAACCAAGAGGCGAGCAACCACAACTAGCGCAGTGGTTCAGCGGACTCATGCAGGGGATAGAACCCAACCTACTCACCAAGAATAGAGACAAGTGAGTAATGATGATACAGCAACCCAGAGACGGGCAACCACAGCTAGCGCAGTGGTTCAGCGGACTCATGCAGGGGATAGAACCCAACCTGCTCACCAAGAATAGAGACAAGTGAGTAATGATGATACAGCAACCAAGAGGCGAGCAACCACAACTAGCGCAGTGGTTCAGCGGACTCATGCAGGGGATAGAACCCAACCTGCTCACCAAGAATAGGGACAAGTGAGTAATGATGATACAGCAACCAAGAGACGAGCAACCACAACTAGCGCAGTGGTTCAGCGGACTCATGCAGGGGATAGAACCCAACCTGCTCACCAAGAACAGGGACAAGTGAGTAATGATGATACAGCAACCAAGAGGCGAGCAACCACAACTAGCGCAGTGGTTCAGCGGACTCATGCAGGGGATAGAACCCAACCTGCTCACCAAGAATAGAGACAAGTGAGTAATGATGATACAGCAACCAAGAGACGAGCAACCACAACTAGCGCAGTGGTTCAGCGGACTCATGCAGGGGATAGAACCCAACCTGCTCACCAAGAACAGGGACAAGTAAGTAACGATGATACAGCAACCAAGAGACGAGCAACCACAACTAGCGCAGTGGTTCAGCGGACTCATGCAGGGTATAGAACCCAACCTGCTCACCAAGAATAGAGACAAGTGAGTAATGATGATACAGCAACCAAGAGACAAGCAACCACAGCTAGCGCAGTGGTTCAGCGGACTCATGCAGGGGATAGAACCCAACCTGCTCACCAAGAACAGGGACAAGTGAGTAATGATGATACAGCAACCAAGAGACGAGCAACCACAGCTAGCGCAGTGGTTCAGCGGACTGCATGCATGTATAAATCGGATAACAATGCAATATTATGGTACCATTGAGCTGATCTGATGATGGAGACAGGAGGTGGCCATAGGAACTCTGTGATGAAACATGACAACCTAATTGTGGGTTTTTAGAATTGTCTCGATGAGTGTTAGTTGTCTGTCGTAAGAAAAGTACAGTCAGTGATAAAAGCTTGGTCCGTTCAAAGACACGGGCGTCACACAAAGACACTTTCGACTCGAGAATGGAGTAAAACTACCGTATTTGTGGCAGAGGGGGTAGAGCTACTATGCTCAGTCTGAAGGATGTCTTTTGTCTGTGTTACATATTACATACTTTTACTTTTCTACTTTAACTAACTGATTATTGTGGAATGAAATACAGGAAGCGCTGGTGGCCTAGCGGTGAGAGCGTACGACTTGCAATCCGGAGGTCGCGGGTTCAAACCCCGGCTCGTACCAGTGAGTTTTTCGGAACTTGTGTACGAAATATCATTTGATATTTACCAGTCGCTTTTCGGTGAAGGAAAACATCGTGAGGAAACCGGACTAATCCCAATAAGACCTAGTTTACCCTCTGGGTTGGAAGGTCAGATGGCAGTCGCTTTCGTAAAAACCACCAACGGCACCAACAAATCCTGACCTACGTCAAATCATGGGATTAGTTGTCAAGCGGACCCCAGGCTCTCATGAGCCGTGGCGAAATGCCGGGATAACGCCAGGAAGAAGAAGAAGAAGAACTAACTGATTATTGTGATATTCCAGATTCACGCAGAACCTGTCCATGTTCCGGCGAGACATCAACGAGCTGCTGAAGGGCGCCGTCAGCGGAGCCGCCTGCAACGACATGATGACGTCATAGGTCACTACACACACACACACACACACCCGCACACACACGGACACACACACACACACAGGACACTTGTACGCAACCCCACACGTGTAAGAGTGCAGTGAGTGAACTAAAGGCGCCTTGGGTGCAATAGGTCCAAGGTTCAAATACAAGATACCGTCAACCGTGTTGAATGGGGATGGCTGGATTGAATATTACCAAAGAGAATAAATAGTATAGAGGAGTCCTGTCATAGTAAATGTTGTAGTCACTGTAAAATTACTGCCATCTATCGACACACGACTAAAACTCAAAATAAACACGTATAAAATTATCATAACAATGTATATTCCTATATGGATAAATGATTTTATTATTTTTATATCATTTTGACCCACGTTCATTCCCTGATATCTATGTGTTAAAATTGTTAAATATGAAACGGTGTCGTCAACGCCATCTAGCCGAGCATAGGCCAAAGGTGTGTGCGCCATCTATCCGAGAATGAGTTTTTCTTGATTTCTGAGGCACGTTTTTTTCTTTGTCTTTATTCATCTTATACGAAGTTATATATGTCTTTGATATGACTTAAAATTTAAAAAAAAACACACAAGACATTTTAAGAATATACACAAAAATTATATAATTCGATTGAAAATAATAGTATATTTTGTTTGACACAATTTGTGTAGGTTATTATTATGAAATTGTCAGTCAAATCAAATTTAAGGTTTTGTCCCTATCATAGACCTAGTATTACATAGATGAGCTATACGCGTGCCTCCGTGAGGGACAAAACATACGCAAAGCGACAATATTAAAAACACGTTTTAACATTCCTGACAACATACCAAAAACAATCTACGTAATTCGGTCGGGTTATTTGTCGCCCACCATAAACCATACTAAATTTTTGGTGGGGAACAAAGAAAAAGTGAGACTGTGACAAGGACAAGCAATGATACCGCTTTCTCTGCTACTCCTACTGAAATTTCCATAAGTGCATCTCGTTCGGTCGTTAGGCCCCTCCCCCGTGTAATCTCTATATTATTGTACCTCTATGGACCCTATTCACCCCGGTTGACGGTACCAGTTTTCCTAATCCTACTTACAAAAACGTTTTTAACTATTGCCTCGCGAGGTAAAAGTAATAGACTTTACTACAGTGAAACGTGAGCAATTGAGATTTTTTTTATAACCAACAAACACATTGAACTATTATTACTATACTTGGTCAAGCAGATCTTGTCAGTAGAAAAAGGCGGCAAATTTGAAAAATGTAGGCGCGAAGGGATAGCGTCTCATAGAAAATTTGAATTTCGCGCCTTTTTCTACTGACAAGATTTGCTTGACCATCTATATAGTTCGTTTTTTAGCATTAAAAAGAAGATAAAAAATCTTGACGTGTCTTTTTATTAAAAAAATATTGAAAAACGCTTTAAATAATTAGTTTATAATTACTTACGAAAGCAAAAGAATGTAAAATATCGTATATGATTTATAATTCTAACATGTTTGCTGTGACTTATTTTTCAATGGTGATTTTTAATAAAAAGACATGGCTAAATCGCTTACCTTCTTTCTAATGCTAAAAACTCGAACTATAGTAATAATAGCAGGCGTGTCTCACTCCACGATTCCGTCGCTTTGCTACAGGTAGCTAAAAGTACATCCGTTCCACCCCAAATTTGGGGTTTGCCATAAGCCGCGCGTGGCGCTGTCGCCACCTAGCGGCCATATCTGTGCTGATCGTAACATACGCGTTTTGTTAGAGAGTGAGTCTTCTGTACCTAGTAATATTATTTATTCTGTGATAATAGTTCAATATGTTGTAAATAAAAATATCGCATTTGCTCATGTTTCACTGTATCGTCACTTGCGAGTTGTTTTCCTTGTATCACAAATATCACAATAAAATATTTTCAGTGTATCGTTATACTTAAATCTGTAAAACACCGTAGTAATAGACCGTACCATTGTAATAGACGTTTTAGTACACTCGACATCAGATATATCGGAGGGGCCGAGGTGTTCAAAATTATCTGAACATGAACTTAAAAAAATCGATAGTAGAGGCTTTGTTCAGATAGTTGTGAATACGTTGGCCGTGACGATGTATCTGATGGAGTCTGTACACTAATTGTGTGCTATGTGCGGGGGTGGTGTAGAGCATTTAAAACGGGTCAGTTTCTATTAGAATTCCCTTATGAAGTCGCCCGTTTTAATAGCTTCATTGAGGAGTGGTTAGATTTCGTCGTCGTGTCGAAATGTAATGGACTTTTATTTTATATCGATGTATGTATTTCATTCGAGTGTTAGTGAGAAGCGAATTGTTGATTATGATCGTATTGTGAGCATTAATAAATTTAAATGGTTTAAATGGTCAATTTACAGATTTTTAAGCAAATTTTGACCAGTAGCTGAATTGAGTACAGTTTTTCTAGCATGGAAATCAAATCAGTTTCAAATCAAATGGGGTAAATTTTATCCCGTTTTATGAAATTACATCTTAAATGTAGTTAAATTTGAAATGTTGGAAACGGTTAACTGTACGTTTCAATCATTTTGTTGCTAAAAATTCAGGAATTAATATCACTGATAAAGTTTTTTTTTTAACTATGAGGTACATTGTCTACGGTGGTTATCTTCATAGTTAAAAAAAACTAGACTATTCATGACTTAAGTCTAATGTTTTATGTTTTACAATTAGTAACGGACTTTGGACAATTTTGTAACAACCTCCTGAAAGTTTTTTCAAAGCTAAGTGCATGCTAGTGATCCAAAAGACTCGAGGCTCTTAGCTCTTTTTTTAGGGCTCGCCTCATCTCTTGACGCCTAAAATATTTTACTAATTAAATAGGAATAGGCTTTTAGCCTTTTAGGCGTCAAGAGATGAGGCGAGCACTAAAAAAGCACAAAAAAAAAAACGGTCACCCATCCAAGTACTGACCACTCCCGACGTTGCTTAACTTTGGTCAAAAATCACGTTTGTTGTATGGGAGCCCCATTTAAATCTTTATTTTATTCTGTTTTTAGTATTTGTTGTTATAGCGGCAACAGAAATACATCATCTGTGAAAATGTCAACTGTCTAGCTATCACGGTTCGTGAGATACAGCCTGGTGACAGACGGACGGACGGACGGACAGCGAAGTCTTAGTAATAGGGTCCCGTTTTACCCTTTGGGTACGGAACCCTAAAAAAGAGCTAAAAGGCTCGAGTCTTTGGATACTTTGAGTAAATAGCATTTCTTGTCTGAAGTGAACAGGAGAGACCGTTTTTTTTAACTGAGCATTGTTCGTAGAAGCAATTTTTAACTTTTCTATTTTTATTTATGTCCACGAAACAGTATTATACCATTACATGTTTGAAATATAAATATATTAAGGCGGTGGCCTAGCGGTAAGATCGTGCCGCTTTCAATCCGGTCGGGGGTTCAAACCCCGGCTTGTACCAATGAATTTTTCGGGACTTGTGTACGAAATATGGTTTGATATTTACCAGTTGCTTTTCGGTGAAGGAATACATCGTGAGGAAACCGGACTCATCTTTATAAGGCCTAGTTTCCCCTCTGGGTTAGGTCAGATGGCAGTCGATTTCGTAAAAACTAGTGCCTACGCCAATTCTTGGGATTACATAGTTGTCCAGCGGACGCCAGGCTCGCATGAGCTGTGGCGTGGCAAAATGCCGGGATAACGCGAGGAAGAAGAAATATAAAAATATAACTTGTTAATTTCAACACAGTGATGATTCGTCTTGATATCACTTCATCTAGCCTCGCTGGAATGCGTTTTTTTAAGGGGTATTGGGGTAAATTCCAAAATCATTAAATTTGATCAACCAATCACTCTAAATTATATAGTCTGGCAACCAAAGCGTCTTGGTAATGGTGCCCCTATACTGATAGTTACATAACTTTATATAACATTGTGTGACGGACTATCAATACTATCACACTGTCCTTGTCACACGATGTTAAATAACTGCCATAAAATAATTATAGGGGCACCATAAAATAATACCTTAAAATTCTCCTATTCCGTACTACATTATAGAAAAGTTAAAAATTGCATCGCATAATTGTTTTCCATCGTATTTTCTCGGAAACGTTCGTATTTGTCATGCTACTTCAGCCGACCTCAGTACTTTTTGTACCGAGACTGACTGAAATAGCAAGACACGTTCGTAAGTTTCCGTGACGATGATGGAAAATAATTATGCACTACATCAGTAAGGGCTTGTGTACAAATCTCGCGAGGTTCGATAGGGGGAGGGGGGGGTCACGAAAAAATCACGTTGGGGGAGGGGGGTATAAGAAAACCTCACGTGTAATTTTCTACAGTGAACGAAACTAAAAAAAAACCTACCACATGAGTGGATACTTTTTCTCGGTTTCGTTAAACATAAATCTTCACTCTGCACTTCAAAATAGCGAGTCTATTTAACGAAAATAGAAAAATGAACAAGATTTTCTATATAAAATACTATTTATCTTAAAATTAGGTCAAATGAAAAAAATTCAAAAAAATACACGTGAGTTTGTGTGTGGGGGGTAGCCAAAAACCTCACCAAGGGGGGGGGGGTCAAAAAGTAGCCGAAAACACCTCGCGTGATTTGTGCACAACCCCTAATGGTCTGCATGTGACATGCCTTGAGGCGCCTAGTGTAACTGTAAAGTGTTGGTTCCGTATACCGTAGCCTTGTATACTTGGATGTTAGTATAGCGGCCGATGTAAATAGTTCATGAATACATTGTGATTTGTACAAAGTGCACTCTGCTTTTATTTCCGTCCCTATATCCTCTCGCGTCGAATGATAGTCCCTATTACTTTACTTTTTACTTTGTGACAGTTCAATTTATCCCTACGGGCAGGATGAAATAAAAAGCGCAGTATTTTTTGTTTTTAAACAGTTTATTATATTACATTATTATTGTTCAGTATATGAAAATTTATTTATTTATAATTTTGGACACAATATGTACATAATACATCTTAAATAATTACGAAAGTACCTATCCGTCAAAACCCGTTCTTTATCGCTTCCGGTGCAAAAGTGCCCATAACACTCACGGCATTACCCCGCTGGATGGCTATGGACAGCCTCTGCACCAGAAACGATTCGGAGCGGGGATCCTCTCCCTTTTGCCTGAGTCGACGGCCTATGTCACGCACAAATTGTTTCGCGTCAGCACCCCAGCAGCCCGCCGTTTCCACCGCAAAAGGGACGAAAATATAACCCGAGCCCAAGGGAACATACTTTTGGCGCTTCACCGCCGCCTGAGACTCGGCCGCCGCTCCGGCCGCGCGTGCCGTATATTGTTCAGTATATTGGAAAACACTAAATGTAAAAACAACTAAAGTGTAGTAACAACAATAGGGGGTATTACTGCAAGGTTCTGCCGCTAGAGTGCAGCATTAGCTCCTCTAGTAAACCATAGAGTAACTTATACATACTGTGCCTTAAATGTTTTTTCAATGTCAACAACCCTATCGGACTTTAACCTTATAATGTAAGCTGTAACCTTTTTTGTTTTCTCTTTGTTCGATTTGTTGCTGTAAGTTTTGTTGCGACAATAAATGACTTTTTATTTATTTATTATTTATTTTTTGACAAGTTTTCACAGACAATAAATATTACATTGATGCATCAATCATCATCATCATAAATGTTAACAAGGGCCTACCGGGAAACGCGAAAATCGAAATTTAGTTATCTGCCTCTTTATCGCTCGAATATGCAAGAGTGATAGAGAAGTTTAGATAACGAAATTTCGATTTTCTTGTTTCGCGGTAGACCCCCAGATTGTGACGGATTGTGGTAGTAGCGACCCCTACGCAGAGTTTCGCGGAATATTCCCTATTCAAGAAATTTTTATTGATCAATTTTTTAATCATTCTAAATAATGAAATGTATTACATAAAAAAACGCGTCTAGGATTTTAGGAACTATGTGTCTTGTCTTTATAATTTGCATACATAACTTACTTCAGTGACAGCGACTGCCCCGCATGAGTGACCATATGGTCACTCAGTTCCACCTTCCCACCGAAAACCAACGAACATACCTTACACTGGAAACTCTTCTGCTGGCTATACGAATGCTTCTTCGCATGCACGTTCAAAGTTCCCAGATCAAAGAACTTATCCCCACACACGGGACACGCGAATTTCTTCTCCTTCAAATGTACCCTATTCACGTGTCGATTTAGCAAAGACTTGCTTAGAAAAGTTTTAGAACACTCCTTGCAAGTAAATTCCATCTTCATATGAGTACTGTGCAAGTGCAGACGTCTTAAGTAATGCGAACCGAACATTTCATCACACTTGTAGCATTTAAAAGACTTGATGTTATGCTCTTTATATTCATGGCTAATCCTATTCGCGTCTAACTTAAATTTCTCGTTGCAATGGCTGCATTTGAAGTCGGAATTAGAATGATGCGACTGCACATGCTTTCTTAAACTGAAATCTGAGAAAAAGCTTTCACCGCACGCCTCGCAAATGCGCTTAGTGCCTTCCAAATGAACTTTATTCATATGAGAGTAAAGCATGCCGAAAGACTGATAGGATTTAGCACATTTCAAGCAAGATATCTGATGGTCAGCTAGTTTGAAAGGCAAGAAACACTCCTGCTCTGTATCTCCTATCAGTTTGTGTGTTTTGAGATGCTTAATCAGTCCTTCCAAGCTATCATCCTCATGTTTACACTTGAGGCATTTTAAAGTTTCTCCGATATCAACTTTTATGGGTGCGAAGTCTCTAGTTTGTGTTAAATGCTTCATAATGGCCAGGTTTTGGTGTGTCCTAGTGTGTGTCCTTAAGCAGGTGGCCTCCGTGAAGGTGTAGTGGCAGTAGAAGCAGATATAGCGGTTGCCGCGCCAACGGAAGGGAAGGAGGGAGGAATGGGTGAGGACGGAGTGGACGTAGCGACGTGCAGCTGCCTTTTGCCATTCGATTTGCGTTGGTACTCGGAGTTCGTGCTTCTTTGGATCTGTGGATTTAAGATAGATCCGAATGAGTTTTAGACAGAATTGCAAACAAGTATCAGAAGCACACATTCATGCTTCTGTTCCTGTACTTCCTGTATAGGAATTTGATAAACGAAAAAAAATGTGGAATGAGGAAACCTCTAACAACATATAATTTTAACATACCTATACAACAACAGCATATGAGTCGCTTAACTTCAAACTCGGGTAAATCCATCTGTCAGATTATGCGATTTTGGTATTAAGAAAAGGTAATAGGGTAGTTATTTGCTGAGAGGGTCGAATGGATTTACCCGAGTTTGAAGTTAAGCGACACATATGTTGATAATAAGTTCATATTCATATCTCAATAATATACGTAGGTATCAGAACATACACGGTAAACTATTCATATTTCTTGCTACCTGTTTTTCCGGTATATCTGACGGCACACTTAACGTCAATACAGATAAGTGTGGCTGGCCTTAGGGATATTTCGAGTGCTTCACTGCACTGACACTGTAAATGTATAAACTCATACTTATAAAGGCGCAAGGAAAGTCCTGAGGCCAAATTCGACACGTACAACTGTCAGATTTCGCATACACGTCAAATCAACAGTTGATTTTATTGCATACTGAGTGTTGATTCCATCAACGGTGGATAATATCATTTGGTACAACCAAAACTCAACTCTAAACTAAGGGCGGTTCGGTTTGGTTTGCTTGTCACCCTAACTGTGGATTGTTAATGTCTAATTTTGACATTGTACGTATTCGAGAACTTATGATTTTTCCCACATCAATGGGAGATCAACACGATACGTCAAACGTCGCTTGTCGAATAGGGGTCTAGTTAACTAGGTGTAAAATGAAAAACAAAGTTAAATCTACAACTGTTTATTTAAAATATTTTCTACTACGTCCACGTTTCATTATTACTGGAATGATGCACTCTCATATGGAGCTTGAGGCTCGTCCACTGCACGAACGACCGCCCGCACTCCTTGCACTGATACCTCTTGTCGTTAGTATGTATCCTCCTGTGGAACTCCAAGGTCTTCTTTCTTTGAAATGTTTTCTTACAGAATTCACACTCAAACGGTCTAGCATCATCATGCTTCACCATATGTCGCTTCAAATGATCTTTACTGAACACTTTATGTCCACAAATTTCGCAGGCAATGTTCCTTTCTTTCAAATGCACGCAGGACTTATGCAGAAGCAACTTGTTTTTCAACGAGAAAATCTTCTGACACTCGTCACATTTAAACTGCGCGCTTTTCACATCATGTACGATAGCTAAATGACGTTTCTTTAAGTATTTGCTGCCTAGAACTTCCGGACATTTAGGACACTTGAATTTGGCTAAAGTGTGGACTTTTTCGAAATGATAAGTAAGTTTGTACTGTGTAGAGAATGTTTCATCACACTCTTTGCAGTGATAGTTGCAATCGGACTTTTTGTCGTGTATTTTCCTATGGTTTTCCACGTTCGCTTTAGCTATAAATCCTTGTCCGCATATTTCACAAATGAACGGCTCAGATTTGGTATGATATTTATGTGTGTGAATTAAGAGAGGGCCGAAAAATCTGAAAGACATCCCACATTCAAGACAGGACATATCGTTATCAGTAAGAATGAATGGATAGCAACAATGTGAAGCCTCTTCACTTATTATAAAACCGTGTTGTTTAATATGGTTGAAGAAATGCTGTAAGCTGCGCATAGTTTCGCCGCATTTCTTGCAAGCTAGCTCTGACACGTCGAGTTTAATGCTCCCGCTTTTCGCCACAGTGGTTCTCAAGATAGTTTTGAGTTTGGCGTTCTCGTGTTCAGCCTTGGTGTGATGCTTGAGGGCCGAAGAGTCGGTGAAGGGGCACCCGCAGTAGAAGCACAGAAAACCGTTGGCTTGCCATTTGAAAGGAATGACGGTAGAGTTCTC
Organism: Cydia fagiglandana; assembly: GCF_963556715.1. Lineage (NCBI taxonomy): Eukaryota > Metazoa > Arthropoda > Insecta > Lepidoptera > Tortricidae > Cydia > Cydia fagiglandana. The sequence continues at coordinate 8,182,933 of NC_085955.1, forward strand.
TATCGTAATGGTGAGCAGTTTGGTCAGTTCCTCCCGTCTGCGGACCCCCTGGTCTGTGCTCTCTGAAATTAGATAAAATTCTTGTCACTTGGCTGTTGGCTGCTCTCTTTTGTATTTGGATAGCTCAGAAAGGTATTTTATAGATGGAAAGTCCAAAGGTACCTACGCAACACATAAAATTATGTTCACTGTTGCACTATTTAAAAACAAATCGTTGAATACACTAAGTTGAGCCAAAAGTAGATACCTACATTTTGTAAATTTACGAGTACTATCTAATCCGGTGGAATACAATAGGTATTATAGTTCAACAGGTAGGTAATTTTGTTCTGGTTATAAAACAAAGATCTATCTAATTATTTTGATTGAGTATAAAATCCTTACTTGTTAAATATTATAATTTTTGTTAGTTTAGTTTTTGAGTAGTGTAATATAGATTAATTATTTGTCCGGCGTCTAAACTTTTATTTACAGTACTTCCAACACCTTAGTACGTACCTATACCAAACCCCACTGCCAAATAAATAGCTAGTACGTAAATGATAATAGGTCTACTAAAAAGGTACAGATATTTATTACCTTTATATGTAAATACATGTTTATTTTCTTTACACTTATGTATAGACATTTAAAGAATGATGATGTTATTAAACGATTCTTAACTCATTTAATTGATCCACGCACATCACTTCGACTGCTTCTTCCCAATCCCGTGATGCACCCGCACATGCACCTTCAAGCTAGTCGTCTGCACACACGCCTCCCCGCACACCTCACACACGCGCGGCTTGTCTCCCGTGTGTATCTTCTTATGTAACACCAGGGCCTTTTTTCGAGGAAACTTTTTCAAGCAGATATCGCACCCATAAGGTTTTTCCTCTCTGTGTTTAACCTTGTGCAACTTCAGATGATGATCATCACAGAATTTGTCTCCGCACACGTCGCAAACTTTAGTTCTTTCTTTCACGTATATCCTCCTATTGTGGATATCTAGCTGACTTGCAAGCAGGAAGACTTTAGGACAACTGTCGCATTTAAACTCGGCCTGCCTAACATTGTGGACGTTGGCCAAGTGGGTTGCCTTTTTAAACGCGCTGCCTAAGGTTTGGTTACAAATATCACATGTGCTAGCTTTCATATCGTGTATTCGCTTCTCGTTATCACGTTTGTGCCGAGTCGCGAAGTTCTTGCAGCATTGCTTGCAGGTGTATGTTTTCTGATAATTCTGATTAGTTTCGTGAACGCTTTGGTAATGTTTAGCTAATCTTTTCTTGGTAGCGTAGCTGACGCCACAGGTCTCGCACATGAACTGGCTCACTTTGTGCATTCTCAGCGTATGCAGGAGTAGCTGATTGAAATATTGAAAATTCTCATCGCAAATTAGACATTTCATTACACTGTCTGCTAATTTGTAGCCGTCTATATACTTTAAAGGTTCCATATCCAGATTTCCTTTTGAACTTCCGTAAAATGAGTTAAGAAGTTTTTTAACCGACTTCCAAATCTCAAAGAAGGAGGTTATCAATTCGGTTGTATGTTTTTTTTTATTTTTATTTTTTTTATGTTTGTTACTCCATAACTCCGTCATTACTGGACCGATTTTGAAAATTCTTTTTTTGATTGAATGTATATGCATACAGATTGGTCCCGTTTTTGACAAAACCCAGTTCTGATGATGGGATCCATGAGTAATCGAGGGAACTCCTCAAATCTTAAAGGCATACATATAGTGATTTTTGGTTTTTTATCAACGAATCAAGCATATACATCCAAAAAAGTGACATTTGATGAAGTGGAACTGCTGATGATGATCAGAACGGAACTCTTCAACGACGCATAGTTCACGGTTGGCGATTTGTCCTCTTCGTTATGTTTGTTAAGCAAGTTAAGTTTTTAAGCCACATTTTTGTCAAGCTCGAGTTCTGATGATGGAATCCATGAGGAATCAAGGGAACTCCTCAAATCTTAAAGGCATGCGTATAGAGATTTTTGTATTTACATCAGAAAATCAAGCATTTTCATTAAAAACTGTCGCATTTGATGAAGTGGAACTGCTGATGATGACCAGAACAGAACTCTTCAACGACGCATGGTACACGTCTGGTGATTACGAATTTCGATTTTGACTTGGACTGGGACCCGGACTCGGACTCATACCCGGACCCGGACCTGGACTCGGATCCAGATTCGGACCCGGACTCGGATCCTGACTCGGACCCGGACTCGGATCCGGTCTGGGATCCGGACACGGACACGGACCCGGCCTCGGACCTGGACTCGGACCCGGACTCGGACCTGGACTCGGACCCGGACTCGGACCCGGACTCGGACTCGGACTCGGACTCGGACCCGGACCCGGACCTTGGCCCGGAAAACCACTATGATACCTTAACTAAATAAACCACTATGATTACCTACCATAAAATGTAGGTATAAAGTATGATGATGCCAATCTTACTAACCCCTCCCGCTTAAACCCCCGTACACCGCACCGCATGCGCCATTAAGTGGGTTAGGTTAGGTTTGAACTGCGACCCTCACAGAACCGAACAAGGGTTAGGTTAGGTTGAAACTGCGAGCCTTACAGAAACGGAATGCTACTTGAAAAGTGGGTTTGATTAGGTTCGAACTGCGATCCTCACAGAACCGAACTGCTATCTGAGAAGTGGGTTAGGTTAGGCTAGAACTACGACCCTTATGGCTCCTCTACACGATGGGCCAACGCCGGCCACTCCAAGGGTCGCATTTATGCGTTAGAGGGAGCAAGTAATATTGCTATCTCTTTCTACCGCATGGCTGCGTCCCTTGGAGTGGCCGGCGTTGGCCCATCCTGTAGAGGAGCCATTACAGAAGCGAAATGCTAGTAGAAAAATGGGTAGTTTTACCTCCTTTTCTACATAGTGTACTATCTACTATAATCTTTCACCGGCCCCCAAAGAAGTCGGTTTTTTTTTTCTTAAAAATTATTAACGACTTAAATTCGCTGTCGCATTTTTTACATTTTAACTCGGTAACATCTAGTTTGATAAAGCTTCTCAGACCATCTCCACATCGATTGATGTCAGTCAATATTTATAATAAAATTCCAAAGTCCAAGTCCAGTCCAATAAAATTCCAAGGTAGAAACAAACATAAATAGATTCAAAATGCAACTAAAGTGACATTTAATTAGCAAAGCATATTACTGTATCCAAGAGTTTTTAAGTGAGAACTAAATGATCTAGTTTTAGTTAGTCTTAAATATGTTGCTATACCCTCGCAGGGTTCATGTTGAAACTGTACTTAGCCCTAAGATCCTCTGTACACATGAAATGCAATAAAATATATGAGTATGAGTTCTAAATTTCTGCTCGAGGTCTACATGAGTGTTGGTGTGATTTTTTAAACCGCTGGGCTTATGGAAGATTTTCTGGCAGAAGAAACATTTGTACGTGTTGCCCCAGGTCGTGAAGGGCATAGCTGTGGAGTTCTGTAGGATGGTGAGCAGGAGTTTCCTCATGCGACGTGTTTCGGCGGCAGGGTCCACGGTCGGCCCTGCAAGTAAAGTACCGATTGAGGGTGGATCAGGTGCGTCAGCCGCGACCACGACCAGTGAAACCTGTGTCGAAACGTCGGTAAATCAAGGTAGTTAATTGGATAAAATTCGCGTTAGACCCGTCTATAAATGTGAGTTAATACTATGTTATTCGCGGTCTTTCTCCAAGGGACAATAGTGGTCTGTTAAAAGTATCACTTTCTACTCAAGATTTTTTTACCCTCGTATTCCTCTTAAAACTTAAATCTTCTCGAGGCGAGGTGTAGGGTTGGAGCCGGTGTAGCTTTATTTGGCGTTCATAAGTTTAGTTACTTTTTTTTTCTGTTTATTTCTCACTGCACCCACATGGACGCTTTTCTGTTTCGCTTTACGGTTGACTGGTAGAGAATGCCTATAACGGCATTAAGTCCGCCTGTTGTACTTTTTGCATGTGCATGTGCAATAAAGTTTAAAAATAAATACCTAAATAAATAATAAGCGCATTGTAATATGCCTACTTGAATAATAAACTATATTTATCTAAGTCTATGCGTACTTGTACAAGTACTAATTACATTAGAGTTCAAAAGCGCAAAAATTGGCTTGGGTAAACCTACACAAGAAAAATCAATAAATAAAATGTACTCTATTCATATCAGGTTAAAGTTAGATTTCCTTTGATATGGAGGAAAACTTGCCAAGCAAGAGGCACCACCTCTACCTCTTGTGATCTCTATCTCACACACATCTTTGGGCCAAATCTACTTAAACTACGGATATGGTGGTCGTAATTGCCTACGACGAGAGTGTTTGTCTCATTCAGTCGTGCGGTGTTAAAAAGAGACATTCGTGGTATCACGTGGATTCATATCATATCTTAAAGTATAGTTCATTTTTTTAGCATTAGAAAGAACTTGCAAGAAGGTAAGCGATCTTGACATGTCTTTTAATTGAAAAACGCTTTTTAAAAATCAAAAACTATTACTTATGAAAGCAGAAGAATATAAATGATCGTATTAGATTCATAATTGTTACATATTTGCCGTATACGGCCCGTAACTTATTTTTAAAATGTGTTTTTCAATTAAAAGACACACCAAGTTCGTTTTTTTAGCATTAGAAAGAACTTGAAATAAGGTAAGCGATCTTGACATGTCTTTTAATCAAAAAACGCTTTTTAAAAATCAAATACTTATGAAAGCAGAAGAATATAAATGATCGTATTAGATTCATAATTGTTACATATTTGCCGTAACTTATTTTTAAATTGTGTTGCGTCTGTAGCCCTTATGGCTTTCTAATAAAATTTAAGAATTCACTCATAATTTAAAAGAATACGGGATTTTATCATGAGAAGAATTTTCACCATAAAACGAGCTTACATATGTTTATATGTATTTATTTCTATATCATCAGTGATACAAGTTTGTAAGTTATGCTAATGTAAACCGCAGTATGGCTAATTATAAAAAGTATGGTTTCCCTAGATAACTAGATGAATATTTATTTTCAATGGGGTTGGCCGGTGGAAGTTTTTGGCAGATGGCGCCATCATAGCTTGCCCCGTCAATCCCAAGAATTGTGTAAATTTTTTGCTTTTTTGATACCCTGGATGCCAGTTATTTAAGCCAAATCTCATAGAAAAAGGAGCAAGCTATGATGGCGCCATCTATGCAAACCTTTGACAGTTGCCAACCCCATTTCCTCGCGTTGTCCCAACATTAGTAATAGTTCAATGCAATATAAATTATTACTATATGCACGGATCAAACGCTCATCAGAAGGAGTTCTTAATATACCTAACAAGTTTATATACTTATGACGTCAGAATTATCTATTGAAAATATTAAACCTTGAAGGTGCGCCCAGATCTAACTAATGCGCAAGCATACTTGCTGTAAATTGCAAGCTGCATGCAAGCCTCTCAATTTTGTATACTTAACAATTAAAGTACTTAAAAAAAATTCCACCCACAAATTTACTTATAGGCAGACGTGGCTCACTCCGCGACTAAAAGTACATCCGTTCCACACCAATTTTGGTGGCTAGCCATAAGCCGCGCGTGGCGCTGTCGCCACCTAGCGACCATATCTGTCCTGTAACGAAAGCGTTTTGTTAGAGAGTGAGTCTTCTGTAACTAGTACTATTATTATTTTTACCTATAATTTTTGTAAGTACTACTACTACTACTAGTACTAGTACTATTATTATTTTTACCTATAATTTTTGTAAGTTTTATTATGTTTGTTAATTTATTTCTTTGTTTCTATCAATAAAGAACTACTATTATTTATGCTGTTATAGGTACCTATTAAAATATGCACTATGTCTATATTTTGTCAGTCAAAACTTCAGTTCGGCTCCGTCTTTTTCTCTATCCCATGATGCACTCTCAGGTGCAGCTTCAAACTCGACGTCTGCACAAACGCCGCCCCGCACATCTGACACACGCATCTCTTGTCGCCAGTATGCGTACGCACATGTATATCCAAACCCTTTTTCCTCGTGAATTTCTTATTGCATATCTCGCACTCGAACGGCTTTTCGTCGCTGTGTCTCACCATGTGCAATTTAAGCAAATTGTTATTGTAGAACTTGTCGCCGCAGACCATGCAGACTTTGTTCCTCTCCTTGAGATGTACGCGCTGAACGTGACTGACTAAATGGTTGCGAAGCCGGAAGGTTTTCGGGCAGGTTTCGCATTTGAACTCGCCCATCACGTTGTGAACGTTCTCCAAGTGCATTGCCTTCTTGAATGTGCTGCCTAGTATCTCCCCACAGATATGGCACTTCCGCGCCTTCTCGTCATGAATCCTCTTTTCGTGCTCCCGCCTATTATGCGTCGATGTGAATGACTTCTCGCAATGTCTGCATTGGTAGATTTCTGGAGTGTCGTGGGTTGTCTGGTGTTTTTTGAGACCGTATTTGCTGCTGAAACTCTGGCCGCAAGTTTCGCATTTCAGCACGCTTTCCCTGTGCGATCTCACCGTGTGAATCAGCAGGGGGTAGAAGTACTCGAAGGTTTCGTCGCAGATTAGACATTTCATGTTGCCGTCGGATATTTTGTAGCATTCAATGTGTTTCGTCGCTTCCATGGAGAATATTTTCTTATGGTCTTCTTGCAGATGGATGAGGAATGTCTTTAAGTCGTCATAGTCCATGTGGCACAGCTTACACCTGAGATCGGAGATGTCCAGGCAGGTCGGGAACTGGATGGCGCATCTCTTGACGGTTCTGAACTTGAGTCCGTCGTCGTCGTGGGTGTCGTGGTGTTCCCGAAGGTCGCTGGCCTTGTTAATGTTCTTGTAGCAGTAGAAGCACTTGTAAATGTTGGCGGCTCTCCGGAACGGCATGGCGGTGGAGTAGTGTATGATCTGATGCAGTAGCTGTCTCTTACGGGCGCGCTCGAAGTGATCACCTGGCACAGTGGCGTCTGAAAGGGAAATTGTAAGGTAGTTGTTTTAATATGCTTGAGTTTCTTGCCTTATTTTGCTTACGCATTAAGTTGGCAACTGGACTTTTTTACCGATCAATATATTAAATACTCTACTGCAGCGGTTCTCAAACTTTTTTGGTGACGGAACCCTTTCGGCAAGCGAAATATTTGACGGAACTCCAAATTAAAAATTTTCGTTCATCACTGTGGACCAGATATACCTACATCAGAAGAGCTGGTTTTTTTCTTATTATTACAAGTATATTTTCGCGGAACCCCAACAGAGGCTTTGCGGAACCCTAGGGTTCCGCGGAACACACTTTGAGAATGGCTGCTCTACTGTATCAGATCAACACCTTGAGTACTGTATGTACTACTTAAATATCTACAGTGGTTAATGTTTTCTTTAATGTTAGAAACTACTGTTATCGGAAAAAGTTAATTCGTTCCGATTTCCGATCTGTCTTCAATCATCGATCAGTTTCACTTAAACTACATATGTAAATAAAACTGCGATTTAGTTCTAACTGAATTTATTCAATAATAATTGAATCCATACATCGTTAACTCTAGCAGCACTAAAATATATCAAGCGTCCTAATTTTTAAAACCAGTCTCTAAATTATAATGAGATTTTAATAAATATGTTGCTTATATCGTTCAGTTGCAAAAAAAGCATCGCTAAGTTACGATATACCTAAATATCGGTTTTTAACCCGAAAGCATGGTTTTGATTTGACCTACCTACTTAGTTGTGAAAATCAATACAGTATTTAGTATTTTCAGAACCCTAATCGAAGGGTCTAATCGATTCTAAATTTGATTTTATGTTACACCAACGCCATTACCAGAATGGATTGAAAGAATTGATGCCGCAGCATATATCATAATATACTACCAGATTTATTTCCCGTTTTCTGTAAAGGATTGGTGATATCCAGGCATCGGAGTTTTTGTCGCATGGTAAGACTAATAGCAAGCTATGGAGTCGACATTTGCCATAAATGTAAACTCTTATTCATACTCATACTCATTTATTTAGTGATATCTAAAAACGCGGTGATTTTTAAACAAGTTTAGTTAAATCAAACAGAGGACGGTATATTATTTATTGCAAAGGTGTTAATACCCTACATAGTCTTCACAAGCGTTCATAACAACAGGGACATTCTTATGCATCCTCGCGCAGTGCGCTTTCATGATCTTCTTAGTAGTAAATGCCTTGTCACAAGCGGTGCATTTAAAATTCTTCTCTCCGCTATGCTTATACATGTGGTTCTTCAATCTGTTGCTGTTGAAAGCCTTCCACCCGCACACTCCGCACACATGGTTCCGGACTTTTAGGTGGGTGTCTCTTAAATGCGTCATCATCATGCTTCTGAACACGAAAGTTTTTGGACAATGGAGGCACTTGACTTCCTGTCGATTCTTATGTTCTGCTGCCATGTGCCTGGACCTTTTATAGTGGCTCTGGAAAGTCAGGGAGCAGACGAGACACTTGTACTTCTTCTCCATGTCGTGATGGTTTTTCTGGTGCGTTTTTAACTTGGCTCGGGTTTCGAATTTTTCACCGCATTCAGGGCAAAGGAGTCCCGTGTTTTCGTGAACAGTTTTTATGTGTAGTCTAAGTAAATTGGCATCTTTGAAGTGCTGGCCGCATATGTCGCAGAGAATAGCCGAGGTTCCTTTATGGTCTTTGTTGGTGTGGTGCAGTAATGGTCCGAATGTGTAGAAGCTTAGGCCGCAAGCGAGGCAGGTGACTGAGAAATTATCCAGCTTAAATGCCACCATACAGGTGCCGACATCTTTGTTATACACGACTCCGTGTTTTGCGACTAGATGATCTATTAAATCGTACAAGTCCACTACGTTATCTGTACAAAGTCTGCAACTTAAATTGGATATGTCGATGTAAACCACAGGTTCCCAGAAGTTGCTCATGGCCTGCTCCTTGATCTCGTCGCCTGTGTGGACTTGTTGGTGGTTCTTCAAGTCCGAAGCCTCTTGGAAGATGTCGTAGCAGTAGAAGCAGCGGTAGGAACTCTTGAGCCACCTGAAGGGCATGACTGTGGACTTGACTAGGACTTGGACGACGTTGTTTCGAAAGATCTTCCTTTTCTCTTTGGGTGTGAGTGTTTTGTTGGCGCTCGTCACTTGTTCCTCGTCACTTTGCGAGTCCGAGTCCGCTTTGGTCAGTTTGGACTGTTTCTGTGGTCTTACGTCGCCTGAAATTAAAATTGGTCTTGCTTCGTTACATTGCGGTTTTATACTTAATTCCTAGTTTCATGCATGTCGTTGGTCATATCTTGGTAACTTTTGCTGTCTAGTTATGATATTTGAGCTATGTAACTGAAGTTCTCTGAAACTGGTATATCTGTTTGGCTAAAAACTTAACATTTTCACTATTTTCTTGTAACGTACCTAATAGATAATTGGTTTAAATTATATCGTTAGTCGTGATACCTGTTCTGTGATAGCTTTAGTTCTATACGCAAACTAATGAGCCAAGACTTCTCCCACTGTTAACACTTATGTATTTCTATCCTGTTTTTTTTTCTTAATTGAGTATTATTATTTCTCTTTTGTTCTTCTCGTTCACTGTGTAAATCTATTCTCCTTGTCAAGCATGATAAGCAAAATATAATTGTAAGTAATAAGTATTATTTCTTAAATTTGTAAGTTCGCACGCTATGTAGGTACTTTACGCATTTTCTACCTGTGGAAACTTGTAATTGGCTTACTGTTTCTATGTTATTACCAAACTTGTTACTCTAGCTGTAAGTTTTCCTGACAAATAAAATAAAATAAATAAAATAATCTAGCGCATACGTGGGTTAGGCTAGGCTTTAAGTAAGTACCTAATAAAGTACAATCTTAGCTTGTCTGGATACAAAGTTATATCTCGTCATTTTTGTAGATGGGCGATGAGGTTCATAATATATTTTGTGTGAGCTTTGAACTCTGCATAAAATCGTTCAACTAGTAAACTAAGTTAATCTATAATAATGGTTGTGTTATTGGCTAATATGTTTGTATGATATCATGCCTAAAATCCAAAACAAAATGGAACAATGCATTTCAGACATGAGGATTTGAGATGAAATGGTTAAATCTTAATAGCAACATTACTTCGTGCTAATTCACTAGGTAAATTAGATTGCAGATTTTAGAAAAAAATAGGGGTAGGCAACTAGGCATTTAAATTAAATGAAATGATGACAATGATATTTGCTAAATTATTTAAATATATTAAATAATTTAGATTATTAAATGATTTAGATTTCATTTAATTTAAATGCCTAGTTGCCTTTAATTTAAATACCTACTTATGTAGCTCGTAGTAAAAGAAATTCTAATAAAATAACGACGACAGTGGAGTCGGGCCAAACTAATTCTGCATGGTATTAGCAATAATTAATTGTGACAATATCATCATCATCATTTGGTTTATAGAAACTTTATTTGTCTAAGAAATTACAGGAATTTCACTTATAAGACTACTTATAAATAGTTAACTTAAAAATTATAAGTTACGCAATAAGCAAGCACTTATGACAATGTTCAATAATACACAGTTGCATTTTGATTTAAACTAATGATTCAAACACACAGAATAAAACTAAGATTGGACTCTAATGGTCTTAACATAAGGTTTCACTTTCTTAACATAAAATCATTAATATCAAACATCTATGAAATATGACGTTTATAACGACACTCCTTCACTTTGTTATGCAAAGTTAGCTGAGACTAGGCTTGAATACAAGGCTGAATATCATTAGTTATCTCAAAAATAGAGGCCTACGTCTGAGGTTCATTTGATCTGACTTCAGCCAGTTTATGAAGCCGTTTCCTCTCCCGTTCCAACCGTTTCTGCTGTCTCTTTCGCAGTCTAAGTTCTTCCTCTTCGATCGGAGTCAACTTTTCTTTTTTCTTCTTCTGTAACTTCTTTATTCTCTCACATTCCTTTTTCTTGAAGACTGGGTCGTCCAAGGCCTTTCTCTGTCGCCATCTCTGCTGCCTGGTTGCATTCGAGCTTCGGTGCGGATCTATTAGAAATTGGGACATATCAGGCTCCAAATTAGGCAGTAAACTTCTAGTTCTACGATTATCACTGAACACAACTTATAAACGACAGTAGGTAGGTAGCAGTGGCGGCGCGTCCATAAAAGCCGATTCCCACCGGCTTGCCTGTTTTTGGACGTTTGAGCAGAGTTGTAAAGGAAATATGTCAGCCAAATTAGTCCTGGCTTGCCTATAGATATGTTTCACGCGCCGCCACTGGTAGGTAGTTAGGAACTTATATTCCATACCTCATCAGGTTTAAGAATCTTTATTTCTCATAAAGGTATGACAAAACTTCACCTAAATGAGAAATTAATAAAATCAAAATAATAGTAGTCCAGAAGAATTAGGTACATACTACTTATGGTTCAATAGTAAAATATCTAATGGGTAGTAATTGTGGCTCAGTAAGTATAATACTTATTTAACACCAGCGACCCGCCCTGTTTTCGCACAGGTTAAGAAATTATACACCTAAACCTTCCTCAAGAACCACATTATTGATAGGTGAAAACCGCATGAAAATCCGTTTAGTAAGTAGTTTTTAGTTAACCGCGAACATAAAAACAAACACACAAACAGACAGACGACTTCGAGATTTTGTTTTATAAGGTGTAGTGATTTTCGGAATCACCCATAGTCTAATAAAACATGGTCTTCTCTTCCCAGAGTGACACAAGCCTACGCCACAATAACATGGCCGCTGTATATAGCTCTATCGCATAATATCATATAGCGCTATCGCATGATGTAGGCTTGTGTCAGTCATGTGACCACGAAAAGACGGGAAGAGAGTACCAGGCGGAGTATATTATTATACCATGGAATCACCCTAGGTTCCTGCAGATGTGTAAGATGCGGAAACTTAGATAAAAGTTGAAAAAAAAAGTTTCGGGAAAATTTTATAGGATACAAAGGAAACTTAAATCAATCTTAGAAATAGGTTTCGAGTTCCTTGTGAACACTTTGTATAGGAAAGACTGCTTTTGACCTAAATGTTTCTAATCTTGTTATACTTCTTTGCACGAAAAATACTAAAAAGAGTTCAAAATGTCTAGTGGAGAATTATGCTAGTGAGATCGAGTAATAAAATAAAATGTTGACATATTTGAAAATCATTTAATATCACAAGTAACATTACATTCCTGCCAATAACTTACGTAGCTTAAGCATAAGATAAATTATTACAAAATAATGAATGTAACTTTAAAAAGTTCATCAAAGGAATAGACAGCAGACTTTTAGATAAGCAACTACATTTTAGGGAAGTCACAACTAGAGGGTGCTGTTGTATAATGCGTGCTACCTGCATGTAATCATATAAATTATTTAATTAGTCAAGTCTCTAGTAAAATGTCTCTCTGAAATACTGAATCTCTGAAAGACTCTCTCTGAAAGACTGTTCGATAGAAAATCGAACATAAATATCACTGTATCCCGACAGAAAATTATTGCTATAATTTTATTAGGAGTATTATGAATATAAGTTATAACATACACTTGTTGTTGCTTTTATATTTTATAGTTTGAATAAATAGGAAAATATGACGTCAAATATAACTCGTATTATGAACAGTTTTAAAGAACGATTTTAATCACAAGAAAACAACATACACAACTTAATATAGGTAGGGGTAGGTACATTGGGCTGTCGGGAGGCTCGGACACCCCCTTGTAAATCGGGACTTATTACAAGGGGGTGCCTCCCAACTGCCTAGTGGTCACCTACCTCCCCTACTTCAGGACTCAGGAGAGTGACATCTCATCACTTTATCACCTACAATACATAAGGTAAGATAAGTCTTCAAAAACACTATAAAACAGGGGTCACCAAATCGCGGACCGCATCCAGACCTCCAACCTATTTTATTTTTTACTTATTTAATAAACTTAAGGAAAAACGGACCGTGATGGTCATTTTATTTTAAGAACCGGATCCCTGAAGAAACTAATTGGTGACCCCTGCTATAAAACAAGGGAAAGTGCGTCTACGAGTTCCACGGCACATGGGCTTACTTATAAGGTAATCCTCCTTTATGCGTAAGTATAAAAATTAGGTATTTGAGACAATTACTTATGTCAAAGACATATGTAACTTCGTACAAGATGAATAAAGTCTAAGAAAAAAACGTGCCTCGGAAATCAAGAAAAAGTCATTCTCGGATAGATGGCGCACACACTTTTAGCCTATGCTCGACTAGATGGCGTGACGACACCGTTTCATATTTAACAATTTTAACACGTAGATATCAGTGAATGAACATGGGTCAAAATGATATAAAAATAATAAAATATAAAAGCCCAAAGTACGGCAAAACCTAGGATTTACCGGTAAAACCTAGGTTTTACCGATGCCGATCGGTAAAAGCCCGAAATGTTAAATCTTACTAGTTTACTTCGGGCTTTTACCAACACCGATATAGTAAATCCTAGGTCTTACCACGGCGACCGGTAAAGTTTGAATCATACACTGATTCTCAACCCCTCTCGCTCAAATCCCCGTGGACCGCATCGCATGCGCCGTTAAGTGGGTTAGGTTAGGTTTAAACTGCGATCCTCACAGAAACGAACAAAAGTGGGTTAGGTTAGGTTAGAACTGCGAGCCTTACAGAAACGAAATGTTACTAGAAAAGTGGGTGGTTTTACCTCCTTTTCTACATAGTGCACCATCTACCATAATCTTTCATCGGGCCCCATAGAAGTCGGTTTTTTTTTCTTAAATATTATCATCTAATAATCTCAAGAATCAGTGCATGATTCAAACTTTACCGGTCGCCGTTGGTAAGACCTAGGATTTACCATATCGGTGTTGGTAAAAGCCCGAAGTAAACTAGTAAGATTTAACATTTCGGGCTTTTACCGATCGGCATCGGTAAGAACTAGGATTTACCGGTAAGACCTAGGTTTTGCCGTACTTCGGGCTTTTACAGTAACATATATTAATTTTTTTGATAATTTTATACGTGTTTATTTTGAGTTATAGTCGTGAGTATAGATGGCAGTAAATTTACAGTGACTACAACATTTACTATGACAGGACCCCTCTATACTATCTATTATTTTTGCTTATGTATAAGAAATATTTAAAAATAGAATTATGGGACAAGGTGCCGATTCGGCAAGCCTGTTAACATATATTTATGCCAAAAGGAGCCCAGGACTCAAATAAACCTGAGACATTGGTCACTTATTGAGTTTTCGCTATTACGATATGAAGGAACGGCGAATCGTTGTTTAAAAGCTGCTGCTGAAAGAGAAGAGTTGCTGGAAGAGATCCCTTAAAGGGATAAGTTCGCCTTTGTACTAATGACCAATGTTATTTTTCCTGTTTTGTTTTGATTTTTGTACAATAAAGTGTTTTACTACTACTACTACTAAAAGCAACATATTTATAGATAAAAGTTATACGTAGTTGGTATAGTAATGCGTCTCCTTCTCATGTTTCTCCAGCGCCTCCAAATCCGTGAACCCTCGCTTGCACCAGCGGCACACCCGCCCGAATATACCCGTGTGCACCTTCATATGAGCTCGCAAGTTACTCGACCGACCAAACAGCCTGTCGCAAATGCTACACGCGTAGTCCCTTTCCCCGAAATGCTTGCGTTTGTGAAGCTTTATCATCCATTTTATGGCGGTCTTGTACTCGCAAAGATCGCATTCGTACCTAACATCGGAATGCATAGACTGAGCATGGAGTAGCATTGCTCCTTTAGTAGTACATATCTTAGGACAGTGCTCGCATTTAATTCTATATTTCTCTACATTGTGCACTTTTCCTAGGTGAACCTTTACTTGGTAATCGTTGTCGAATTTCGCGCTGCATAAGTTACATTCGTGCGTTTTCGTGCGACCGTGAATCCTTTCCTTGTGTCTGTCGAGTTTGTGTGAGGCGTCGAAGACTTTTTCGCAAATTTTGCATTTGTGACCTAGATGGCAGTTGTTTATATGTCTAGAGAGGCGTACTTTGTCAATGAAGCTGAGACCGCACACTTGACAGATGGAATGGTGCGCTATATGCTCCTTGTACATATGTGAGACCATGGATGGAAAGTTGTCGTATCGGTTTTCGCATAAGAAGCACTGCATTATGTCCTTGTTGAGAATGAATGGGAAAACGCAGACTCCGGCTGAATTGTCATACAATTCTCCGTGGATAGATATAATATGTGCTATGAGCTCCTCTACGCTGCTCAGGGGTTCAGAGCATTCTTTGCAAGCTAATTCCGTCACATCTATTTTCACTGGTACATTTTTTGTTACAATTCTTTGGGGTATAAATGTATCTAGATCAACTGAAGTGTGTTTGGTCAATGTGTGTTCTCTTAATGTGTCGCAGTCTTTCATAGATTTCGCACAATAGAAGCAGCTAAATCCCTTAGTGTTCCAGTGGAACGGCAGTACATTTCCGTAGCGCAGCAAGTAGAGTATATTCTTCCGGACAGTACTGAGTCGTTCCAAATAAGTCTCGTATGCCCTCCTTCGTTTGGTCCCTGGAAAGAGAGTAGTCCAATTTACGGATTTATAACTCGGGCTCAAGTTAAAATCACGCTATTTAAAGCGTTCTTAGTTTCTATACGACCTGCGTATACAATCTCACTCAGAAGGCGCTCAGTGCCTTGAGGGTTCAAAATAATAATGGCTCTAAAACCATTATCAACAAACCTAAGGTTTCTGAAATTGCCCGATTCTGTAGAGCTTCTAAATGTACGCGGAGGCACGCACAGATGGGTTCCACGAACCTCACCAGATAGTAAATGAGTAGCAGTTCTAACTGCATCCTAAACATGTTTGTAGGAAAACCTGGTTTTCCTATGCACAAACGCATTAACAAATTGATGATCATGGGCAGTCAGTTTTGTGTGGAATTTATTATTCAAAATATTATAGATTTTCAGTCACTATGTAACGAATGGATCCTATTTAGTAAAGAAATGATATTATTATTATAACGCTGCAGTTATATAAGAAAGTAAGCTTATGCACAAGATTCATGATGAGTATCAAAAATATTTAAAAAATGGAGAGAACAGGCAATAGAGTATTCTTTCCAGGCGGGTGTTACGCCTGGGGACCGAAGGCCGGTGAGAGTTTGGTAGGAGTTGTATTTAAATACAACTGACACTCAGAACTTAGTGCCATGTAGGATATGTTATGGCGTTTCATAGAAGGTTGCAGTATTTGTATGGAAGTAGCTCTACTAACGCCATCTGTTACATCTTGTGGCACGTCGTTAAGTCACTAAGGAGACGCCACAAAACCATTTAGGGCACTACTACTAAGTTATCCTTCCAGCATTTAAGTTTGAGTCTCATTTTAATTTTTATATATACTTATTTTTAATGAAAAAAAAAACTTTTAGAAGCGATATTTATTAAATATAAATAGGTAGCTACTAAATACTACAGCATAGCAACAAGAATCATCCGAAACCATGATTTGATTGATTATTGGACGACATACGTCCCGACTACTTCAGCGCCTTCTAAGTCATCGTGTATAAACTCCTGTGTATGTGCATACACTTCCACAACTTCCGTGCTCTGATCTTCTGTGATTAACTCTTCTGTGATGTGATCTTCCTTGAGCTCGATGTTCTGATGCATGCTCTTCATGTGCATGGTAAGATTGGTGTGATACGCAAAGGCTTTGTTACATATATTGCAGGTGTATGCTTTTTTGCCAGTATGCATAGCAGAGTGTGAGTTTAAATTGCTTTTTTTAGAGAATTTCTTTCCACACACGGAGCAGATGAAAGCCTTCTCCCCGCTGTGTTTCAGCATATGAAGCTTCACGTCGTAGGGACCGAAGAACTTTTCGCCGCAAACTTCACATTCCACGTTTCTTTCTCTTAAATGAACTCTCCTCATATGCCGGGACATGATGCTCTCCTGTGGAAATACTTTAGGACAATATTGGCACTTTATCTTCAACTCTTCTACACCATGCACGTTGGCTAAATGCAGCTTCTTAAAATAAGGACTTTTAAACGTTTCCGGGCAATGAGGACATTTCAGCAAATTTACCATATGGACGTTTTTCTCGTGAATAATCTTTTTAGAGAGAGTTGTTAAGCTGACGTCGCAATAGTCACAGGTATACCCTCCTTCCCTATGGTAGTATCTATGGTGCATCTTTAAATGATTCTCCCCTTGGAAGCTGGTGCCGCACACATCACAAATGTACTCATGGGATAAGTGGTACTTATTAGCGTGGCGTAGTAAATATTCGAAAAAGACGAACTTCATATTGCAAGTTGGACAAGTGGGGTTGTCCTTGTCTAGTTGGAAGGGCAGCAGGCAGTTAGGGACGCTAACATCGTACTCGGCATCATGACCGATTATGAGATGGGAGATCAGTTGTTCCAGGTCTGGAACTGGCTGTGGGCAGAGTTTGCATGAGATGCCGGTGACGTCTATTTTGATCGCCGCATCTTTGTTTCTGTTGTCTTTAGTTCTGTCGAAGACTGCCAGCTCGAGGTTGGCGAATTGGTGGACTTTAGCGGTATGCTCGCGCAAAATTTCCGGGTTCTTCATGGGCTCGGTGCAGTAGAAGCACCGGTACTTGCCCTTGTACCACAGGAAGGGCGTGACGTTGCCGTACTGGAGCACATACTCTACGTTCCGCCGTTTGATCAATTGTTTACGTTTGATTTCCATTTTCTTATGTTTATCCTCCAGTGAACTGATTTTTGCACCTGCAAAGAAACGGTCGTATTTAGCTTCTCATGATTTTGTCCCACTGCCCTCTGATCGTCATATGTTTTATGATAAAAATCTGCCTCTTAAAACTTTTCGCCGCGTAAGCTTATTGTGATATGTGTAGCTGCGTTCATATGAGTAGGGATGAATTTATAGATGAAAAAAAGGAAACTTAATGGTACCGAATATATTTATTTAGAAATAACCTTCTTACAGTAGGTGGGTATTTAAATTTAAAAGACTATAATCACATGATATTCAAACCAATTTGTAGTAGTAAAACAAATGTATAGTCAAACAATGGCCATAGAAATACGCCCTAAAGTTGAATTAATTGACTTGATATTAGCTCCATTCCTACAACAAAAATTTTCATTGTATGTATATCATAAGAAAACTTTTCTCGTAAAAGATAGGTATACTTTACCTATATAATTATTTTTTGCAACGACAACAAAAAAGTCACAGAGCAACATCAATGTGCTTAGTGATAAAAATCAGTATTAAGCGCGTCATGCGGGTGGTCTACGTATGTTACATTACATAAGCAAGTATTTTTACACAACTAAGTATTTACAATAAGTTAATATTAGTAAGTCACTTAATATTATTTCACAAAGATAATTTTATTGGTTATATTTTCATGATTAATTACCCAATAAGGCCTAGTTTATCCTCTGGGTTGGAAAGTCAGATGGCAGTCGCTTTCGTAAAAACTATTGCCTACGTCAACACATGAGATTAGTTGTCAAGCGGACCCCAGGCTCTCATGAGCCGTGTCGAAATGCCGGGATAACGCGAGGAAAATGTTTTTCTGATTAATTAAACTTTGACGCGACCGCCGACGTGTCGCTTCAAATGAGCCTTCAGCGTACTCTTCCTCAGATACGCTTTCCCACACACATCGCACGTGTACATCTGTCCGCCCGTGTGTTTCACCATGTGCGCGTCCAAGTGCGCCTTGTTGAAGAACATGTAGCTACAGACTTCGCATTTCACGTTCCTCTCTTTATAATGTACCCGTCGAACATGAGCCAGCATTATACCTTTCTGCGGAAACAGCTTTTGGCAATGAGGACACTCGCTGCGGCATTTCTCTACGCCGTGAACAGTAGCCAAATGGAGGTTCTTATAATATTTACTCTTAGATATCTCCGGACAGTAAGGACACTTCAAATGGTCGATCAAATGGTAGTTCTTTTTATGGTTGTACCGTCTCGCGGCTGTAGTGCATACTACACCACAGATGTCACAAGGATAGCCACCTTCCTTGTGGTAGTCATTGAAATGTGTCGCTAGGGCATTTTTACGGTGGAAAGACTTTCCGCATACGTTGCAAGTGAAGTCGTGATTGAGATGATGCTTGTTCGCATGTCGGAGGAGGTACTCGAAGTAGTTGAATTGTATGTTACAGATAGGACATGTAACTTTTTCGTTACCGAGTACAAAGGAGAAAAGGCAGTCATTTATCGAAGTGTCATAATCTGCTTCGTGAACTTGGATTAAATGGTCAATGAGCCCTTTTAAATCAGAGATAGGTTGTATGCAAAGTTTGCAAGAGATGTCTTTGACGTCCAGTTTGACGGGGACCTCACTGTCCCAAGTAGTTGATATCCTCATACTTAGGATTTGGTCGAGATCGAGAAATTGATGCATAGTCTCTATGTGGTCTCTTAGTTCGTCGGGACCTTTGGCGGGCTGCTTGCAATAGAAGCAGAGGTAGGTGGAGCGCGCCCACATGAAGGGCATCACATTCCCATACTTTAGAATGATGTGGACGTTTCTCCGAATCAAAGATAGTTTGTAGCGCCGCAGCGCGATTTTCTCGTGCTTCTTATCCTTTGGTTTGCCATCTGTAAAGAAAGCGCAGCGTTTATTGTCGCCTCCCTCTTCTTAATCCGGGATAGGGGAACTTCACAGTTGTTTTTGGTTTCGACTAGCTCAATGCAATTAAATCGTTTACGAGAAAGACGCAGTAGAAATCGTATTTATGAGTTTTACTTCACTAATTTTAAATAAATAAATTGCATAATTAAAGCATTCTAAAGTACCGATGGTGTAGTTAGATTCGCATTATAAGTATTTCATAATATGCCGTTATGGGTCGAAAACTAGTAGGCAGTGCATCATGTATCTATGCAATTTAATGGAAGTATAATTAAAAACATATTTGTACCAATAGTAGAAATGAAACAATATAAAAATGTTAAGACTGTTTAATTGTATGAGGCATAAAATATTTTATCTACACACATATCATAAACTGTCTATGATGCCTTCAAAATTCGTAAATAATGGCCCACATTACGATAAACTGTTTTGTTACAGCAAATTTCTTATCTGTGAAAATGTGGTAATAGCTTCATTACTATATCAAAATCGATTTGCTAATGCATTTCAAATTTCGAACATCTCTGAAAAAAAGCAATTTGATTTGACCCCTATTCTAATATCAGTTGAGATGACGTTATATTCGAAATCAAATGACAATTGCATACAATATTGACAAATCTCGCATGTAAGTTGGTATCGGACGATATGGTAATCGACCCCGACTCTAGTTTGTCTCTGAATTAAAAAAAAACTACGGATGCGTGACGTGTGTGAAAAAAGTTTTCATTTGCCGCCATTTGACGTAGGTACAGTTTATCTTTTAATTAGTTTATAAGTAAAAAATAATTTGTTTTATTGTTTTTAAAGGAACTATAACAAAAGTTTCGTGTAAAATGTGCGATAAAGATATTTCGGAAAGGCCATCTCATATCCGCGAGTTCCGTCAGAGAGCAAAGTCGGCTGTGATATGAAGTTAGTGAATATATCATAAAAAGTTTATAATATGTGTGTAGATAAAGCAGTGTATGTAACTGTACATAATTAGGCATTAAAACACTCGTGTGATACTATTATGAAACTCATTTCATTTGTTTCATAAACCCACACTCGTATTTTAATGCCTTTCATTATGTAGCAGTCACATAAACTACTATTACAAAAACACTACTGTCCTGTACTGTGTACCTACTGTGTCCACTCTACTGTCTCCGTGTCAACTTCATCTTTTACATCTGACTTGGAGTGGTACAATTTAATATGCTTCGCGAGATATGAATTCCTCATGAAAGTTTTCCCGCAAAAATCACAATTGAAGTCCTTGCGTCCCGTGTGCGCCATGAGGTGCACTTTCATCTGGTAACTCTCGAAGAACATGTCCCCACACACCGGACAAACGTGCTCTTTCACTTTCTGATGGACACGTTTTAGATGCCGCACCATTATATTGTCCTGAGGAAACACTTTCGGACAATGTGGGCATTTAATTCTTCTCTCTTCAACCCCGTGCACTTCAGACAAATGCACGTTTTTTAAATAGAAGCTCTTTAAAGTTTCGTCACAAATCGAGCATTTGTACACTTTCGCCTGATGGGCAGTCTGCTCATGGAGAGCTTTCTTAGGATTAGAGGAGAATACCAAACCACAGTATTCGCACTCGTAACCGCCTTCCTTGTGGAAATCTTTTAAATGCACAGAATAATATCGTTCGGAAAAGAAACTTTTCCCGCAAATCTCGCAAATGAAACTGTGTTTCAGATGTTCTCTGTTCGCGTGTCGTAGGAGATACTCGAATAGGTCAAATTCCAAGTTGCAAGTGCCGCAGGCGGGCGTGCCCGTCAGTCGGAACGGGAGGAAGCAGTTCGGTATGTCGAGGTCGTATTCAACGTCGTGGTCGTCAATGAGATGTCGTATGAGCTCGTCGAGATCTTGCACGTTGGATGAGCACAGCTTGCAATGTAAATCTGTGATTTCAACTTTGATCGCCGCTTCTGCGTTGCCTCGCAGCTGAGTGTATTTTTTTACGGCTACGGGTAAGTTAACGCAGTCGTGAGTTTCGTAGTGGCAGAGTATTTCATTGGGGTTTTTTTGTGTGTCCATGCAGATGAAGCACTTGTATTTTCCGCGATGCCAGATAAAGGGTATAACGTTGGTGTATAAGAGGACGGACTCGATGTTCCTCCGTTTTGTTTCGAGCGTCCATCGAGCTTCTGGTTTGGTATCGGCTCGCGACAGGTATTTCGAACCTGCAACCAAACGAGAGCTTTGCTTAGAATTCTCCATTTTGGATACCACGTTGCCGTCGGCAGCAGAGCTGTCGACGGACTATCATTGCTGGCTATTGGGAAGACATGGAGCGAACTCAAGCGCGAAGCTCAAGACGAATCCAGATGGCAGTGCACTGTCGACGCAAGTCAAGTAAGTCATCCTGGATTGCTTCAAACCGAGAGGCACTCTTTGCTTAAAACCGTGAGGACGGCCGAGGAGGGTTATATTATTGTGACTCGTGCGGTTTTCTGCACTATGTATATGGTAAGCTAGGTCCAAGATCACAATGCGAAGTGAAAGGTGACGATAATTCCATCGAATTACTTTCACAGTAATCGAACGATATTCGATACAGATCTCTTAACGGCAGATAAGCTGCTCATAATCTTGGAAATTAATGTATGACATGGTTTTATTTACACACAGTGTTCTATAATGTACAGGAAAAAGGATTGCCTTTTTCCTATTGTTATTGAACAATTAAAACATTATACATGGATGTCGTAATTTACTTCCAATCGTCATCTCCGAGTTTTTTGAGTTTATATTTGGAAAAATCGGCTCGTTTTCACGAGACTGCGCTTGAAAAACTTACGAGTAATTTAAGTCCAATGACAAGTCTTTTCTCGGGTCATTTTTAGCTCAACGCTAACTAGCTCGAGCCTCCAAAGCTCCGCCAAAAATGTAGTTATTTTTATATTTAAATTAACAGCTACAAAACAGGCGATATTGTATAATTTATGCGCCTAACTCATGAGTTTCATGTGAAAAAATGCATTATGATTTTTTTTGTAAAATATGAGAGTTATTTGACAATACAAGTTCTACAAAAGACTCAGGTCTTAATTATTACAGGTTGAAAAACTTGAGTCGAGTCTTGACTCGATTCTTAACCAACACTAAAAGAGAGACCAATTTTTAAAGCCTAGTCTGTCTCTGAGAAATTCAAGTGGTAGGAATAGGAACCGAGTCAATAAAACGACGAAGTAAAAAATTGTACGTATATTTTTAACCGTACAGTTACAGATCCTTAAGGCTAAGTATAATCAACTTAATAGACTAATAGTATAGTGGAAATGAGACGATATAAAACTGTTATGATTTTATAATTAAAAAGGCGTAAAAAACTTAACACACTATAGTCCTATACTGTGTGTGTGTCTGTACTGTGTCCACGGTATTGTCTCCGTTTCCACTTCATCTTTTTCATCAATCTAATATTAATATGCTTCGTGAGGTATAAATTCCTTATGAAAGTTTTCCCACATAAATCACAAGGGAAGTCCTTGCGTCAGTTGCGTCCCGTATGCGCCATGAGTTGCACTTTCATCTGGTATAACTCTCTCCCCACACACCACACATCAAGCAAACTTGCTGTAGGCGACGGAACTACCAACCTTTAGGACTGACTTAGACGGCGCGCGAACTCGTTTGCGATTTTAGTTCCATGTCCAATTTAAACGATCAAAACCCGCAATGTAATGAAACTCGCATGTGAGTTCTCGCATATTCTAAATGGGCCCTTATGCTGCGCGCGTGCTGGCAGCCTGGCCGATACGGATGCCGCTGCCAGCGCGCATCTTTTGTTTATACATATGTCCATATTTTTTCTATCAATAAGCAACAAATTTTTTATTTCTGCACATCACTAGTAAATTTTACGTGTAAATAATTTTAGTCGTAATCAAGCTCTAGATCTTTGAATCTAATTTTTTCCATGGGATTGTGTACATGGAATGTATTATATAATGCTTTTTCATTCACCATCGGCTGCCCGACGGCGTACACGGGCTGTTTAACTTTCGAATGAACACGCCTTACATGTTGCTGCATTGTGTTGATCTGAGGATACACTTTTGGACAATGTGGACATTTGATTCTTCTCTCTTCGACCTTGTGCACTTCAGACAAATGCACGTTTTTTAAATACAAACTCTTTAAAGTTTCGTCACACATCGAGCACTTGTACACTTTGCCCTCATGAGCAGACCGCTCGTGGAGAATTTTCTTATGATTAGAGGAGAATACCAAATCACAGTAATTACATTCGTAACCGTCCTTGTGGAAATCTCTCACATGCGCAGAACAATATTTTTCGTATAAGAAACTCTTTCCGCAAATCTCGCAAATGAAGCATTTATTTAGATGCTCCTTGTCCGCGTGTCGTCGGAGATACTCGAATAGATCAAACTCCAAGTTGCAAGTGCCGCATTTAGGCTTGCCTGCCAATCTGAAGGGGAGGAAGCAGTTCGGTATGTTGAGATCGTAATCGACGTCGTGACTGTCAATGAGATGTTTTATGAGCTCGTCGAGATCTTGATTCTTGTATGAGCAAAGCTTGCAATGTAAATTCGTGATTTCTACTTTGATCGCCGCGTCTGCGTTGGCTTGTATCTGAGTGTAACTTCTAACGGCTATGGGTAAGTTAAGGCAGTCGTGAGTTTCGTAGTGGCTGCGTATTTCGTTGGGGTTTTTTTGCGTGTCCATGCAGAAGAAGCAGTTGTATTTTCCGCGATTCCAGATAAAGGGTACAACGTTGCTGTATAACAGGACGGATTCGATGTTCCTCCGTCTTGCTTCGGGTGTCCATTGAGGTCTTGGTTTGTTATCGACTGGCGACAGGTATATCGAACCTGCAACCAAACGAGAGCTTTACTTAGTAGTCTCCATCTTGGATATTCCGGCAGTTTGCTTCAAGCCCACTCTTTTGCAAGCACGCTCTTTAGGCCTCTTGCCGAAGAAAGATTATGTAGCTTGAATATTTCGACTGGTTTTGACTGATGCGGTATATGGTTAGTTAGGTCCAAGATCACAATTCGAAGACAAGGTCGATACCCTCATCTAATCACTTTCACAGTAACAGTATAGCCGCCGCTCCGCTCGTGATAATATAAATTCATTTATGTCACTAGTCATCTCGAAAATGCTAGTATTCAGGGTATAATGTAGGCACAGAAAGGGAAGAAAAATTAAAACATGCATGCATGCCGTTATACACGGTGGTCAAAAAATAAGTGCATTCCCATTGCCAGTGAGGTTTTGGAATTATACTGAGCAACTTTTACTAATTTACCCTCCCATAGAGAATGGACCAGCCAAAATGTATGAATCAGCCAAATTTTTATGCGCGATTTCGGGGTTGGTCCCATAGTAAAAGTTGCTCAATATAATCCCAATACCTCCCTGGCAACAGTAATGCTCTTATTTTTTGGCCACCCTGTATTCGTCTAAACGTCATCTCGGAAAATCTCGGCCCAACCAAGGCCCCCTACCATAACATCTGGAGCTCTACGTCTTCAAATTCGGGAGGGGGGTGCAAAGACAAACCAACTAACGCCAAACCCCGTTATTCAAAACTGAGCAACCTCTTACAAACCTCGGTATTTTTTCTCTTTGTAATGCCGAGGACACACTAACGGGAAAAGTGTCAATTATCGCGACAATTATCCCGTTAGTGTGACCCCGGCATAACAAACAGAAGTGTCAAAATGACTGATGTGAAGAAAAGATTATCAACGGTTTGTTAGATTAGATAGACAGACGTCATAAATAACGCCATAAATAGGTCTCTGAGAAATTAGTGGTACCTAGTCAATAAAACAAGGACATAAAACTTTAGTACGTATATTTATACACCGTACTGGCAGTTACAGATCCTTAACGCTAAGTATAATCAACTTAGAACGCTAATAGTATAATGCTCCTTAAATACAATAATAAGGAATTACATAACTATAGCTATTCAAAATATCATTCGCACAACTCAAGTTACATAGTTAACTGTATTACATACAAATGTAAATAAACAAACAAAAAATTACGTCACTTTAAGATCAGATCATATTTTAAAGATATAAAAATAAATAAATGGCTCCAGACTATATTATACAGTAATTTTGATTCTATCCAATTCTATCAAGATAATTGTATACAGAATTCGGATCAACCGACTCATTTTAACGAAAGGCGGTTTTTATTTTCTTGATTCTTAAATTTAACATAAATAAAATAAAGTCTAAAAGTAGAAACGTTATTACAAAAAGCATAAGGTCCACCGATGTACAGTTAACAGTTCTGACGATGGTATCATTTCTGAATGAATCACTATCACGCGTTTTTGACACAAAATTGTGACGATACGTATCTTTGTTAAATTGGCAAAACATGGCCATTTATTAGTATAAATATACAGATTTTAGGGTACCTAAATGATTAATCCCTTTTCATTCCACGATTTCTACATGTAACACTTGCGCGGTCAACACAAGTACTTTTTCTGGACTAAATCCGCTGTTCAAAAGAGTAAGAGCGTTTTCATATTAACAGATTCGATATTGAATACGACCACAAAGAAAAAAAAATTGGCATTTTATATTTATTTACTCATATTGTTAATGTTTATTGTTAAAAGGAAAGCCTTAATGCAAAAATTAAAGGATTCGATGCCATAGGGCAATCTCTAGCAGCTTTTCTAAGTGTCTCTGACATCCGATATCGGATCGGACAATATGAGGACGCTCTAAGGGTTTGTCCATTTTGATTGCTGAGTGCTGGCTGTATATCAGCCGAGCAAATAATTAAATGTTAAAACGAATATAGTTTGTAGCTACTTTTACGGAAGTAATACTCAAACGGAAGACATAATCACCTTATCAACTAAGTAATTTACAAATTGAAATAAAATTGTACTTGCAATTTAAACTAAAACCTAATTTTTTTAATGAATAAGTCAGTTCTTATGCGTATAATGAGACCGACTAAACTTGAACATGTCCGTATTTTTTGTGCATGTCCATGTGAGAGCTAAGATTGCTCCGCCTGAGAAACGCCTTACCACAAACTTCGCAGCTGAACTTTCTCTCTCCCTCATGCTTCACCATGTGCATGCGAAGGAGATAGTTATCAAAGAACTTTTCGTTACAAACGGAGCAAGGCACGTTTTTCTCCTTCAAATGCGTTCTACGGATATGATCCTTCATAAAGGAGTTCCTTGTGAACATTTTGCCGCAGTAAGAACACTTGTGGCCGATGTCGTGGGTCGTTATTAGGTGCTTCTGCTTGTGGTACTGAGATTGGAATTGTTCGGGGCATTTAGGACACTTGTAATCTTTCGCGTTGTGGGTTTTAGCTTTATGCCGCGCGAGACACCATTGGTTTTTAAATTTAAGCCCGCATACGTCGCATTCGCATGAACCGGTATGAGCGTAAGTGATGTGAACTTTGAGATTGGTGACATTTTTGAAACTACGACCGCAGAAATCGCAGATTCTGTTATTGTTGCTGTGTTCGGAGTTGATATGTCTTAGAAGGGTGCTGAAATATCTAAAAGTCTTATCGGAACATAGGGGACATGGCATATTGTCTTTGATTATGCGGAAAGGTTCGAAGCAGCGTTTTAGAGACTTGTCATAATTAGCTTTATGGTCAGCTATGAGATGATCTATTAATATGTCTAAGTCGTCAATAGGCTGACAGCATATTTTGCACGCTAAATTGGCGACATCCACTTTAACATTTATCCTTTCACCTTTGCATTTCTTCATGCACTTAGATTTGACGTCGCAAATCGGGTGTTCCCTGAGAGTATGCTCTTTAAGTTCTTCAAATTCGACAAACTTTTTAGAACAGTAAAAACACGAATACTTTGAAAAGAATTTGAAAGGTATAGCGGTAGACATGTTGAGTACGCATTGGATATTTTCCCTTATTTGTAATATGTTCTGTTTCTTTCTGGGCTCGACGTAAGACTCTTCAAAAGCGTTACTAGGCAGAGGAGCATCGATTTGGGAAAGTAATCTTACTTCGCATTTATTAAGATGCTGTTTTAGACCCTGTTTAGAATGCAGCTCCTTTGCACAATAAACACACTTCAAACTCCCATCGTCTGGGTGGTCTAACTGTATGTGTTTTTGTAGTAGGCTATGAGACGCGAACGTTAACGAGCAGTCTTTGCATTTTCTGAAATGGAATGTGTTTTGGTGTTTCCGGAGCATGCCTTTCGTTTTGAAATTGCTGGCGCACTGGTCACACGGGTACCCTCCCTGACGATGGTTATCTCTCGAATGTAGGGCGAGATCTCTTTTCTTATTGAAAGTGAGTCCACAGTCATCGCATATGAAGCAATTTTGTGGATGAACGCTGTTCACATGTTTTACCAAATATCCGAAGTAGTTGAACTGCTCGTCACATAGTAAGCATCGGAAATCTGAAAGTCTGTATAACTGGAACGGGATTTGTACGCTAGTGTCGTATCTCAGATCATGTTTCGAGTTCAAATGTTCGACGACTTCGTCAAAACTGTTAAAGGGATCGCAGCATATCTCGCAAACTATATCAGAGACGTCGATTTTTATCTCTATATGGTTCCCTTTAATAATTTTAAGGGAATAATCGTTCGTAGAGCAGAGCCCGTGTGACTTTGTGTGCTTTCTGAATTCCGGATACTCTGTATAGTTTTTCCCGCAGTAGAAACATAGGTACGTGCCCCGCCATTTGAAAGGCATCACGGAGGTGTTATTGAATAATATTTGTAAATTTTTCCTCCGCCGCTGAGAGGTACAGCTGTCGTACGGGCGGTGCGGATATTCATCTGAAAAGAAACGATTCTTGCTGTCAATTCACTCTTACAACTCCTTAATTAACGTCGTTTAATATCAGGTAAGTGCGTGAGTAGCGTTTTTAACATGGGAGGCCATGTGACCGCGGAGGTTTTTCTTCCATAGGAACTTCTTACCGCATACATCGCAGTGAAAATTTCTCTCCCCTATATGTTTCACCATATGGCTTTTAAGGAGCGCAGCATCGAAGAATCTGTCGTTGCAGAGCAAGCACTGCACGTTTTTCTCTTTAAGATGCGTACGTCTTATATGGTTGTCCATGAAGGAGTTTCTGGTGAATAATTTTCCGCAATACGAGCACTTGTGGCCGGAGCCATGTATGGTAATTAGGTGCCTTTGCATCGAGTATTGGGACACGAATTTCTCCGGGCATTCAGGACAGTCGACTGTCTTGTCGCCATGGACCCTGCCCATGTGCGAACGGAGATCTACCGTTCTTGTAAACTCTAGTTTGCAAGCGTCACAATTGTAAATCTTGCCTACCTTGTGGCGTCGCGCTACGTGCGCTCGTAAATTCGGTTTAGTCCTAAAGGACTTTCCGCAGTACATGCATATATTTTTATTATCCGTATGGGCGATACTGACGTGCCTTAGCAGAGTGCTAAAGTACCTTGATACTTCTCCGCAAAAAGGACAGGCAAAATTGTCTTTTATAAGTCTGAACGGTTGAATATTCATTTCTATAGACTTGTCAAAACGCGCCTTATGTTCTGAAGTTAGATGATCTATTAAATGGTCCAAATCGTTCATAGGTTCAAAGCACATTTTACAAGATAACGACGATATGTCTATTTTAATCGAAATGTCCTCTCTATTTCGTAATTTCATGGATTTAAACTTAGAATCGCAATGGGGATGCTCGATCATAGTATGTTCTTTGAGTTCGTCGCATTCTATGAAATGTCTGGAGCAATAGAAACATCTGAATTTATTCATGAAATGTTTGAACGGTATTGCTGTGGACATATTGAGGATACAAGCGATGTTATTCCTAATTTGTTTAACATTGGGCCTCCTTTCTGTATCGTCAATGGACACAATCTCGTCCATGACATGTTGCGATTTGGAATCGTCCTTCGCGGACGTGCAGCCGGCCGCGTGTCGCAAGAAACCCTGTTTTGTATTCATAGTTTTCAAACAAAATCCGCATTGTAATAAGCTATCGCCTGCATGTTCTGTTTTCATATGTTTTAGGCGCTTATCGGACGAAGAAAAGCTTTTAAAACATATATTACAAGCTGACGAGTGTGTCTTAAATTTGTGATTACTAAGCGCCCAGTTGGTAGGAAAAGAAATGGCGCATTTATTGCAAGTGTAACCTCCCTTTTTATGGTAAGATCTGAAATGAGCAGTCAGGTCCCGTTGTTTGTTAAATTTCTGATGGCAGACATTACACGAAAGGACTTTTAGAGGATGGCTATTGTTAACGTGGACGATGAGCTTGCTGAAGTGATTGAAGCTTTCCTCGCAAAGTAAACATTTGAGATCGGCCAGTCGGTATTTGACAATGAGAAGATCGGCGTGTTTGTCATAAGGCAAGTTGTGTTTGTGTATTAGATGGGAGATTATCTCATCGAAGTTTGGGGGAGATTCGTTGCACAATTGGCATGTGATGTCGGACACGTCAACTTTGATCTCGACATCAGTGCCTGAGACGCGTGTGAGCGCCCGGTCCCGTAAAGTACACGGTCCGTGTGCCCTCGTGTGCTTCTTAAGCGCATCATAGTCGGGCACGTCCTCGCCACAGTAAAAACAGAGATATTTTTGCCGCCATTTGAACGGTATCATCGAGGTGTTGTTGAATATTATTTGTAGATTTCTCCTCTTCCGATAATTGGTGCTTTTCACGTTTTTCAGCCCAATTTCATCTGAAAAGAAATTTACTTTTCTGTAATCTTCAGTTCACATTCACAATTAGGCCAATTTTGAGTATATTTTGTCTAAGCTTCTTTCTTTCGTAACATTTAACATATAATCAATAAGTACACAGTAATTTGGCACGCGAATATAACAAAGTAAATAGTGTTGACGTAAAACTAAGCGCTCCGTTTATGCGAAGACATATGGCCTCTTAAATTTTTCTTCCAAAGAAAAGTTTTTCCACAAATATCACAATGATAGTTCCTCTCCCCGATATGTTTCACCATATGTATATTCAGTCTCGTCTTATCGAAGAACTTCTCCTTACATACTGAGCATTCCACGTTTTTCTCCTTCAAATGCAGTTTTCTGATATGGTCTTTCATGTAGGAGTTCCTAGCAAACATTCTGTCACAGAAAGAGCATTTGTGCCCCGAGCCGTGGGCGTCAATGAGATGTTTCTGCCTCAGATACTGAGTGGAAAATCTCTCGCTGCATTTGGAGCATTTGAAAGCTTTAGCACCGTGAGCGTTTGCTCTGTGCGTTGTAAGTTTAGGCGGGTTAGGAAACACTAGATCGCAGTCGGGACATTTACACGAGTTCGGCCTGTGATACCTCGCTAGATGACCTCTATAGGACGGCGTACTCCTAAACGCTTGGCCGCAGTAAACGCATATCACGTTATTATTAGAATGGCTTTCGTTCATGTGTTCTAAAAGCTTTACAAAGTACCTAAAAGCTACGTTCGGGCAGAGCGGACAAGCCATGTTGTCCTTCGCTATCTTAAAAGGTTGGACTATATCCATCATCAATTTATCGTGTTTCGTATGATGATTTGATACTAAATGGTCTGATAGAGCGTCTAGGTCGCTAATTGACATGCAGCATAACTTGCAAGCTAAGGAACTAATATCTACTTTGACTATAGCATCTTTCCCTTTAATGGATTTCATGGCTATCCCCTCAGGATCGCAGTAGGTGTGTTTAGTGAGAGTGTGAGTTTTGATTGGTTCAAATTCTGGATGGTTTTTCGAGCAATAGAAACAACGAAACCTATTCATATAGTATTTGAAAGGTGTAGCTGTGGACATGTTTAAGACACAGGCAATGTTTTGTCGTCTTAGCTTGGCTATCCTTTTCTTTTCTACTGCATCGGGATCAAATGTTTTCACTTTAGTTTCAATGACATCTGGTTCTTCTTTAATGTCTATTTGCTCTTCATATTTATTATAATCGTATGTATGAACTAGTTGCTTGTGTAACTTCAATCCCTTTTTCTTGCTAAACATTTCTGAACACAATTCACATTGCAAATTGTTTGAATGCGAAGTAACATGAGCGTTAAGTATTTCCATTTCAGTAAAATTTTCTTTACAAAGTGGACAGCTAAGATCTATTAATTTGAATTGTTCTATATACATTTCGACATGCCTGTTGTATTTCAAGTCATGTTTCGTTACTAGATGACTTACAAGATTGTCTAGATTTTGGAAGTTTTGATCGCAAAGTTCACAACTCGTATCTGAGACGTCGATTTTGAGCTCGACTTTTGACCGTACTTTGGCTAAAAAGTCTTTAATATCGTTCTTATCGTGCGATTTAGTATGTTTAATGAGCTCTTCACACAGAAGCCCTTTAGAACTACAATAACAACACGTAATGGAGTTCCATTTCCATCGGAACGGTATGACGCTCGTGTTGCTAAAAAGTGTTTCCAGATTTTGCCGCCTCGCCGTTTCGCAGGCCTTTTTGTGCGTTTCATCTGAAAACAAATTGTTCCTCTGTATGTTCGGATTAATGTATCACAAATTTCTAATGTACATTTGGCTGGATTATGCTATCATTAATTTCTACAGGTTATATTAGTGTTTAATAGATGTGATTGATTGAGTTCTTTCTCCAATAAAAGGAAATTTGGCAATGGTCGCAAACTAATTTAGCTCCACTGGGGCGTTTGCCGTAATATCCAATATATCCATCATGTTTTGACGTGTAGATCAAACCCGTATTCAGATGTAAACTTCACATGTATTGTCGTGCACTTGACAGTTGTCAAATCGCTGTGATACACTACGAAATCTGCAAAATCTTGTCTTTCTCGTGGCTTTGTAGGACTCGAGCGAAGTGAAAACATCGCCACAGTGATTGCACAAGTGTCAAATACCGAAAATCAGATAAGACCTCATTGCATAAGAGGCGTTTTGTATGCGCGTGTCAAGACTTTATTTTAAAGTAATTTAATATAATTTTAATACTGAAAGTCAATTTAACACGAAGTTGAGGCATATAAAACGTTAACAGCATGATTTCCGAAATCAACGTTAATACTATAAGTTTATAATTTTCGCTTGTTTATTATGAGACGCCATGTGCACCCGCAAGTTTTTCTTCCAATAAAAACTCTTGCCACAAACATCGCAATGAAAATCTCTTTCTCCGATATGTTTTACCATATGAATCTTCAGCAGAATATTGTCGAAAAACTTATGATTACAAACAGTACATTGTACATTTTTCTCCTCCATATGAGTTCGTCGTATGTGGTTTCTCATAAAGGAGTTTTTAACAAACATTTTACCACAATACGTGCATTTATGGCCAATATCGTGAGCTTGAATCAGGTGTTTTTGTCGCTCGTATTCGGAGGGGAATTTTTCGGAGCACTTTTGGCAGGGGACCTCACGGACCCCGTGAGTTTTTGCTCTGTGGCTCTTCAACTTTAAGGCTGAGTTTAATTCTATGTTGCAGTCCGAACATTTGAAGACTTTAGGGCCGTGTATTCTAGCTATATGCATGGTGAGAATAGCTTCGCTAGCGAACACCGCTCCGCAGTTCGAACAAAGATGCGTTTTGGCTGAATGTTCTTGATTCATATGCTTAAGGAGGATGTTGAAATAAGAGAATGATTGAGGACAGAGAGGGCACCCCATATTGTACTTCTCAAGTCTAAAAAGCTGCATAATCCCTGTTACATTTTTATCATAATTCGCTTTATGATTCATGATTAAATGATCGACTAACAAATCAAAATCTGTAAACGGCTCAAAGCAAATCCTACAAGATAGAGATGATATATCGAGTTTTATACACAAGTTGACGCCTTTGAGCGATTTCGGACATTTTCTCTCTAAATCGTAAAACGGATGCTCCATAAGAGTGTGTGTTCGCATGTCTTCATGCTCATTGAAGTCTTTCGAGCAATGAAAACAAGTGAATCTATTCTGATAGTACTTGAAAGGTATCGCCGTAGTCATGTTTAAAATGCAAGCGATATTCTCTCTATTCTTTTTAGCTATAGCGTTCCTTTCGCGCAGTCTTTTCCTTTGCGTTTCAATTTCGCAGTCTTCTAAATCTTCGAATGGTGTTAAGGCGTCTTCAGATATTATTGAGTTTCTTGCTCGCAAACTGGAAAGGATCCTAGTGCATTTCCGTTCAGAGGAGCCGTGGGTGTTGATGAGATGGAGTCGGAGTAAGCTGGAGGTTCGGAAGCATCGTTCGCATTTTACGCACTGGTAGCCCGCACGCCTGTGGTATATTCTACAATGAGCCATCAACTCTGACTTCTTGTTAAAGCTTTTATCGCATTGCTCGCAAGGCAGCAGTTTCTCCATATGATTCTTTCTCACATGCATAACTAAATTACGGAAATATTCAAACATCTTACCGCATTCAGTGCATTTGAGATCTACTAGTCTATAGGCGGATAAAGACATTGGCACTTCCCTATCATAACGCAAACCGTGTTTAGCGTTTAAATGAGATATTATATCATCTAAGTTATTAAATGGTTCATCGCATAGTTCACAGGTGACGTTGGAAATGTCTAACTTAACTTCAACCGTACCAAACTTTTGGTTTATCAAAGACTTGTGTTTAACATTGCAAATGCCGTGGGATTTAGTGTGTTTAACGAATTCCTTGTAATCCGGGTATTTGTCCCCGCAGTAGAAGCAGCCATACTGACTGCCGCTTCTGAACGGTATGACGGAGGTGTTGTTGAAAAGTATCACGAGGTTATGCCGCCTGCGCTCTGTGGCGCTGGGCCCGCAGATTGACCGCTGTTTTATATCTGAAACGATATATACAACGTGTCAATCGGGGGCTAAAGCTGGGTTCACATTTGTCTGTCGTGTTGTGCTGTGATGCTCTCTGTCGTGATGGCATACTGTTCACGTCTATATGACGTGTTATGACGCATTATGATGCATTTTTATCAGTTCCGTCTTGGCTCTCGGAGAGTTCACACTCCTCGTCCATACTTGATGCGGCTCTGACGCGTCACAACACAACACTGGCGCGTTCACACTAGTCTGATGCGCTGTGTCGTGTCGCTGCCCCGCCCCACGCACCTCACCCGTCCTGGCGCGGACCGGGATCGCTTGTGATGCGACACAACACAAGCCGTCACAACACACGGCGTCAGAGAAATGTGAATGCAACCATATTAAATGTATGAAACCGATACCGTTCTGATGCATCACAACACAACACGACAGACAAATGTGAACCCGGCTTAACACGCTTTATAAATATATTTGTATTTTTACGATAAGTGTCTCTGCTTATTATCGGCGAAAAATTGAACGAATGTTAAGCTATCCGAGCCGGTTAGTAACGTATTTCTACACACTTTGTAACCAAACTACTGTTTTGTACTAAATAATTACTTATTTATTTTACATGGTCTGCACGTTAGTCCTAAGATATAAGTATTATAAAAATTGTATTCTCATGTAAGCGAATTTTGAAAATTCTTTTTGAGAATAAAGTTCTTAAACCATATGTGGAATGTGTCGAACATGATTCCAAATTTCAAAACAAAATAAATTAGTTTATGTACAGCATGGCCAAATCTATGGCGACCGATATAAATGACTTAAGCTATATGGAATAACTAAATGACTAGATGAAGACTTAAATATGTACAGGATTAATATGCTTATTATGCCTAGCCATATGCGTCCGAAGGCTTTTTCGCCAGAAAAATCTTTCACCACAAATATCACAATGAAAATTTTTCTCGCCGCTATGTTTAACCATGTGGCGTCTCAGAAGAATGTTGTTGAAAAACTTCATGTTACAGATGGAACATTCGACATTTTTCTCTTTTAAATGCGTTCGTCTAATATGGTCCCTCATGAATGAGTTCCTGGTGAATAATTTGCCACAGTAAGAACATTTGTGGCCAGAGTCGTGAGCTTCAATCAAATGTTTCTGTCTTAAATATTGTGTTGAAAAGCTCTCGGGGCATTTAGGACATTTAGCCGCTTTCACCCCGTGCGCTTTAGCCATATGCATGTATAACCTGGAAGGTATATTACATTCGGCGCCACATATGTTACACTTAAATCTACCGTCCCTATGGTGACGCCAAATATGAACGCGAAGGTTTTGGTCCCGCCTGAAGGTTTGTCCGCAATACACGCAAATAATATTGTTGTTCGTATGTTTGTTGTTCATGTGTTTTAGCAGAGTGCCGAAGAATCTAAATATTTCGCCTGGACAATGTGGGCAGGCCATGTGGTCTTTGATGAGTCTGTAGGGCTGTAAGCAGGTCGTTATGGACTTGTCGTAGTTGGCTCCGTGTTTTAGGATTAGATGATCTATGAGCGTGTCGA
This sequence comes from Cydia fagiglandana, assembly GCF_963556715.1. Classification (NCBI taxonomy): domain Eukaryota; kingdom Metazoa; phylum Arthropoda; class Insecta; order Lepidoptera; family Tortricidae; genus Cydia; species Cydia fagiglandana. Next base: position 8,218,839 of record NC_085955.1, read on the forward strand.
GGTCGGGTAGGGACTCGAAGCATAGTTTACACGCTAGGGCGGAAATGTCTATTTTGACGCACGCTACAGATTCCCTACACTTCCTAATGCATTTCTGTTTGACATCGCACGTAGGGTGTTCTATTATAGTATGCTCTCTCATCAAATCTGAGTCGGGAAAATCTTTGGAACAATAGAAGCAGTTAAACTTATTTTTATAGAAGTTAAATGGAATAGCTGTTGACATATTAATGACTATAACTATGTTCTCCCTGATCTGCTTGACGCTCGGTCTCTTGACTGGATCTTCGTAATTCTGATCCAGATCCATCGGATCGTAGTCTTTTTTCCTAACATCTATACTGAAAAGCTCATCTTCTCCCTTGCACTTTCTAACGTGCATTCTAAGACCCTGCTTCGTGTGGAATTCTTTGAAACAGTTATCACATTGCAGAGAGCCATCGTCAGGGTGTTCCATCTCCATATGCTTCTGTTTTAACGCCGCTGAAGGCAGCTTCAACTGACAGATACTACACCTAGTCAAATGACGATTGTTTCTATGTTTCCTGAGTATATTTAGTGAGCTAAAACTTAAAGGACACAGTTCGCATTGGTAACCTCCCTCCCTATGATAATTCTTCATGTGAGAGAAGAGATCTCGTTTCTTATTAAACTTTTGCTCGCACTTATCACAGATGAGACAGTTTTTAGGATGACTGTTATTAACATGAGAGACCAGATAACCGAAATACGCGAATTTTTCATCACAAGCTAAACAGCTAAGATCGACTAGTCTATACTCTTCTATGGCCATTTCAACATCGCGGTCATATTCTAACTTATGTTTAATAAATAGATGTGTTATAATATCTTCTAATGTAGTAAAAGGTTCGTTGCAAATTTCGCAGGTGATATCCGATATGTCGATCTTAATTTCCATATTTTGACCTCCTTTCAAAACTTTCAAAGAATGATCATTGGTGGAGCAACGTCCGTGTGACTTTGTATGTTTCCGAAGCGCGGGGTATTCGGCTATGTCCTTGCTGCAGTAAAAGCAGAGGTATTTGCCCCTCCATTTGAAGGGTACGACCGAGGTGTTGTTGAACAACACCGCGAGGTTGTTGCGACGTCGCATCGAGGACGATTCGCAGCCTTTGTATTTCCGCGGTTTAACATCTGAAAAGAAATTCGCCACTGTAAATGTACCCATGTTAGTTACGCTAAACACACTTTACTTATTTAAATTAAAAATGGTGCAAATTAAAACTACTAATAGGGTACATTTAAAGTGTTACGATTTCGTATGGGAAGTGATTGCGTGAATTCAAAATCGCGTTGAGCGTCAAATAATTTAATGTTAAGTTTGTATAAAAACAATTATGAAAATATATAATAACTTAAATACACATCTACATTTCCTACTTATGTTACCAACAGCTTTCGAGGTATTTCTACGCATTGACAGATTCGGGATGATGTACCCTCATATGCAACCTCAAACTGTTGTTTTGTACAAACGCCTGGCTGCACAGCGCGCACACATATCTCTTATCATTGCTATGTATTCGCATATGATCTCTCAGCGTCTGCTTCCTAGCGTACGACTTCTTGCAGATTTCACACTGATGAACTCTTTCGCCAAAATGCTTCACCATGTGCTTCTGAACGTGAGTTTTGGAGAAAAACTTCTGTTCACACATGGTGCACGAATAATTCTTCTCTCGTAAGTGTACCTCTTTTATATGGACTTGCATTTTGCTTTCGATCTCAAAGGCTTTATGGCATAACGGGCAATTGAATGCGGGGATCTCTAGATTATGAACAGAGTGGTGATGTCTTTTACGTTGCATGTAGTTAGGGAAGGTTTCATCGCAGTAGAAGCATTTGCAGAGTTTCTCCTTGTTGTGGACTTTAGTTTCGTGGTTGATCCTTAAGGTTAGAGAGTCGAAGGTCTCTGAGCACATGGTGCATTTGAATCCGGAGCCGTGACTAAGGACGTGGCATCTCAGACGGTTTTGGGATAAAAATCCTTTGCCGCATAATTCGCAAATGTAGTTCCCGAAATGTAGATTCATATGTTCGTTCAGTTTGATAAAGTATTGGAATTCTTCTGTGCAAATAGCGCATTGGAAAGAGGTGGAACCGCTTTCTAGTTTGTAAGGGATTAGGCCGAAGGATCCACACTGTTCCGTGAAAGTTTTATTATGGTTTGAGGTCAGATGAGTTAAGAGTGAGGTAAGGTCGTCTACTTTGACGTTACAGAGTCTACATTCGATGTCAGAGACGTCAATTTTGACTTTTTCGTCCCTCCTTAGGTAAGAAACGGCCGCTTTGATGTTAGATTTCTTGTGTTCGTCGCGGGTGTGGTCTTTTAGAGAGACTGTGCTCTTGAAAGTCTTGTGGCAATAGAAGCAGAGGTAGTGCTGCCTCTGCCACTTGAAGGGGACAACTGTGGAGGTCTCTAGGACTATGGCGGCGTTGGCCTTCATGAGGCGATTGCGTTTGGTGGCCGAGACGGGCTTATCGCTCGGTACAACGGCCCGTTTCTTACCTAAAAAGTGAAATTAACTGTCAAACTTGACGTCTGCGAGCTGAGAGCTTAGATATTATTGGTAAGTCTAGTGTTTAAAAGTAACGTAGAAACCAGTAAATTACGTTTTTGTATGTCAAATTAATAAACGTTTATCTCTAATAAATGCGATGATTCTGATTCAAATTCAAATAAAAGTTTCCTAAGATGTAGTATCTAAAAGGTATTTAGGTAAAGTAAAAAAGCCATGTTTTTATATTATAAATTAAAAACCGATGACCAAACGGTCAATACTCAATTTTAGTTTAATGTTAAAGTTTAGGTCAGTTTGTATAAAGATGTAAGTTTCATTCGTAATACGATTATGGACCGGACAAAACAAAACACATAATACAGAACGATATTATAAAAACAACGCGACTGTAGTAGCTTAGCTACGTAACTTACTATTAATGAAAGGATTTAAAACGGTGTTTTTATAATATCATCCCATGAATAATGAGTGACTTGACACACTATTAATAAAACGGCCTCTTTTATATACGGTAACTTTTTGAAAATATATCCCATCAAAAATCCACTCGTGTCTCGTCCTAAAGGGTCATACGCTACGGTAGGACACAACTTACATAAAGTATTTAGAATAGGGGTAGTTAACTATCCCCAACCAGACGCCGCCTACGGGTAGTATCCTAGTATCCCCGCGATGTTGATTCCATATTTGTCCTAAACTCACAAACTGTGACGCCCCACACCACACCAACACAGTACCGCGTATCGTAAGCTAGCGGCTATGTAGACCTATTTGACTATCTGATCTCACATTGCGAAAAGTCGCAATAAAAAGCTGTGCTCTATATATATTGGTCCGTCTTCCAACTTGTATAAAACTACCCTGGATTTGTAGACGATAGGCCATTTAAAGTAAAATAAGTGCCGGTTGCACCAACTTTAAATGATGAACTGGTTAATATAACTCAACTTAAAATGTAACTATTATAGATAGAGTCGGTGCAACTGGCTCCATGTGTCAAATCACCAAGCAATAAAAAAGTGTATGAAAATCTTCCTGTTACCATAATAATTGTTTAAATTTCTAGCCATTCTTTACAAGCTATAAATAAAATAAAATATAAACGCAAATGATTTTTTATAAGTTGAGTTTATTAAAATTGGGGAAAAATTATTGAAATAGTTTAAGGAAGGCATTATTTGTATTTATTTTAATTTAGTAATAATGTAATGTAAATAAGAAAATTTAAACAGGTAACAAGAAGATATTCAAACATAAGCATCTTGAGGTAGTGTTGTTAACTTTGTTATATTTATGTAACAATCCATATATTTATACATGCATTGCACTTTCATATAGTTCAGTATGAATATATTTCTTTACGAAATAGTGTCCATGTCAGGCGCGAATCCAGAATTTAGTTCAGCAGGCAATTTTAACACGCTAAAATGTATTTCTCTATAAAATTTTGAAGAGTCAGAACACAAAACGGGTGTGTGTAGATCATATTAATCACCTCAAACAATTAGCTAATTATGCTCCTGTCCGTACGCGATCTATACAGATGTAGTGCATAATTACTTTTAATCGGATTTTCACGGAAACGTGTCTTGCTATTTCAGTGAGTCTCGGTACAAAAAGTACTGAGGTTGACCGAAGTAGCATGACAAAAACGAACGTTTCCGAGAAAATACGATGGAAAAGAATTATGCACTACAATTGTACTGTATCGATTTTAAGGCATCTTTCACAAATGGAAAGGATATCTTTGTACTTTACAACATCCCAACAAACTTACTAACTTATTTATTGTATGTATTATGTGTATTAAGTATATTATAATTAATTGTATGTAGTATATTATGTAGGTATATATATGTAGGTGTGTTAAATTTCAGATTAGCTTTAGTGATGAGTAGCACCGCCCACAATCTCTGCTTTGCCTTAAGGTTGACTGGTAGAGAATGCTTTTGGCATTAAGTCCGCCTTTTGTACCTACGATAAGTTTTTTTTTTGTGCAATAAAGTTTAAATAAATAATAATTAAATAAACATCTACACAAAATTATCAACACAACCTCAAGAGCCTGAACACCAACAGCGACGGACCTACCTTTAGCAACTGCTTTCTTGGGCTTCTCCTCGGTCTTGGCCACCTTGGCCTTCTTCTCGGGCTTGGCTGCGGCCTTCTTGGGCCTGCCGCGCTTGCCCTTCACCGCTAGGGTGGAGACGGTGATGTCTTCGGACACGGAGGCTTCGCCGTAGTCTTCGTTTTTTAGGAGCTCCTCTGGAAATTATACTCGAGATCACAAAACAGATAGGTACAGAAATCAATCTACATACAAAGCGCGCTCGAGCAACGCACACATAGACACTGCTCACGGATACGATATCTCGGACCGGTTGGGACCACTGCGAGCGCGAGTGCCATCCGCTTGAGACACGCGACTGTGAACTTTTTTGTGCAATAATGGAGAAACAAAAAGAAAAGTGTACAATGGACGGTTGTTTAAATTCAACATTAAACGGTGAATTGTCGTATTTTAAGCTACTAGTGGTTTCAGAGAGATTGTGAATGCGAATTTATTACATTGTACATGAGAATGCGAATTTATTACACTTTAAAATATACTAATCGTGCATTTCGCCAATCTCAAAATCATCGCAAGATCTTTTCTGTGACAAATTTTTAATATAACAATGACATTAAAATGCATTAAAATTAAAATACCTATTTGAGTTATTAATGTTATTATTTTATATTTACATTCTTCCCGTTTCATCCTGAAGAATAAATCAAATAACTAGATACGAGATACGATACGATAGATACGAGTGCCACTACCACGATAGTTTTTTGTGCATAAGCCATAGTTTGCAACCCTAGAGCGACCGCCGAGCGTAGGTATGAAAAGTAAAGTACATACATGTGATTGACTTCTGTACTTATCTGTTTTGTGTCGAGATGCAGGTTACAAAATACAAATATGGCCTGACAATATAATCATCAACAGCAGCGGTCGGCAACCTTTTAGCAGCCAAGGGCCACATAGTGGTTAACGAATTTGATGCGGGCCGCACTTTGTTCATATGTGTGACTTTATCAGACATTGTCGTTTGACAATATTACATACAGAATAGCCAGGGGGCTCGCGGGCCGCAAGTTAGAGGTTCGTGGGCCGCAAGTTAGAGGTTCGTGGGCCGCAAGTCAGAGGTTCTCGGGCCGCCTGTTGCCGACCGCTGATCTACAGGATTTAAGGAACAAAATAGATCTTTTTAATTCCATAAAGTAACTGAAAAAATTTACTGTTTTCTGTAAAACTAATATTTTCTATATTATAGAGAAGACTCAAAACAGAGTTACAACCTTCTAATTTGTCTCAATCCAGAGATCGCGGGTTCAAACCCGGGCTCGTATCAATGATTTTATCGGAATATCATTTGATATTCTACCAGTCGCTTTTTGGTGAAGGAAAACATCGTGAGGAAACCAGACTAATCCCAGTAAGGCCTAGTATACCCTCTGGGTTGGAAGGTTAGATGGCAGTCGCGTTCGTAAAAACTAGTGCCAGCGCCAGTTCTCGGGATTAGTTACCAAGCGGACCCCAGGCTCCCATTAGCCGTGGCAAAACGCCGGGCTAACGCGAGGAAGAAAAAAAAAGACCAATTCCAACAGCCAGTGCTCGGTTAGCTCAAGCCGCGGTGTGTACTCTTTATAGATGTACAAAGTAAAATACTGGCAGTTTATAATTTTTTTACCAGATACCATCTTCTTCAACCTAGCGTTTTCCCGACCTAGCGCCCATACTAGAGATGCACCGGATATCCGGTTACTATCCGGTATCCGGCCTATCCGGCCATTAATTTACTATCCGGCCGGATACCGGATAGTGACCTTCTATCCGGCCGGATACCGGGTAGTAACATTGCTTGATTTCGGAGTAATCAAATTGGATTTAAGAAACAGACACGGTCATAATCGTACTAGTTTATTATTTTAAAACAATTTAATCATTCCACTGACTTGCACGCGCACTCATTTAGAACCCAGAAATGAGTCCGCGCGAACGTTTACTAGGAAACAGGACAAACCTGCAGAATGCGCACCTGAAAAACCGAAATGTGGGTATAGTTCCGCGGCCGAATATCCGGCCAAACAACTATCCGTTGCATCTCTAGCCCATACCATAAAAATAAATTTGAAAGGAGTGTTGTGAGGAGTGACACAAAGAACACAACAAAGAAGTTAGGATAGAGTTTACTAAAAGAAATTATAAAAATCCATGTGACTGGACTGACAAGTCTGTAATACAAGAATAGACCAGACTAGAAAGTGAAAATTATATTCTTTTCGTAATTTCAAATCAATTTAACTTTGGTTGACTATTGTACAATGCCGATATGGAGATCATTAAATCATTTATGTTCCAGTCAAAATAGGATATACATTATTATTTTTTATAATTACTATATTGGTATTACTGCAATGTTCTGCCACCAGAGTGCAGCACTAAGCTAGCTAGTAAACCATAGAGTAACATATACATACTGTGCCTTAAACTGTTTTTTGACAAGTTTTCATAGACAGTAAAATATGACATTGATGCATCGAGCAAGACGGTTTGTTAACAACGTATTGGGAAACGCGAAAATCGAAATTTAGCCATCTGCCTCGCTCGAATATGCAGAAGTTAGATAAAGAAATTCGATTTTCTTTTTCGCGGTAGCCCCCCAGATTGTGATGGATTGTGGTAGTGACGCCCCCTACGCAGAGTTTCGCGTAATATTCCCTATTATGAAAAGACAAAGATCCAATACGAATGAAATTTCGTTTTAGTTGATGTATTTTCAAACATTTGTTTCAGTTTCCGTACCGTACCTTGCGGGTTATTCCCACTAGTTACCACCAAGTTCTTACCAGAGGTAACTACTGGGATTTTTTTTCCCACCTTTAACCACCGGTGACTACTGGGGAAAAAAAATTCCCAGTAATAGATCAAGAATGGTCACAGTGATACATACTATACATAGGCTTTGGAGCCTTATATAGCCCCTAAAATGAAGAAGAAGAACTAGTGGGAATAACCCTACCTTGCTTGCGAGGTATCGTCTTGGGTCGTCCCATTCGTTTATCGTCAAGTTCTTAAATTAGTCTTATTCTGCTTTCGTCACTCATTCTACATTCGTTCCAATCGTCGGTGGCTTTCAATGTAGAATGAGTGACGAAAACAGAATAGGACTAATAATATATATGGACGACCGGTCTGGCCTAGTGGGTAGTGACCCTGCCTGCGAAGCCGATGGTCCTGGGTTCGAATCCCAGTAAGGGCATTTATTTGTATGATGATACAGATATTTGTTCCTGAGTCATGGGTGTTTTCTATGTATTTAAGTATTTGTATATTATATACATATATCGTTGTCTGAGTACCCACAACACAAGCCTTCTTGAGCTTACTGTGGGACTTAGTCAATCTGTGTAAGAATGTCCTATAATATTTATTTATTTATTTAATTAAAAACTTGACGAAAAACGAATGGGACGACCCAAGACAATACCGCTTGCGAAATTTTGATCAACTTAAGATTTTTTTTATTGTATCTTACCATCAAAGTCTGCGTCCTCCTCGAGATATTCGACCTCGCCGCTGTCGTCAGCGCCAGTTTCCTCTTCAATCTCCATAACACGTTCAGTCTTCATCTGGGTCTGATACAGCAGCACTGGTAATAACATATTTATTATTATATTATGTTGTTTAAATACACTAGCAGCTGAAAGGTGATGCGTGTCATGCGTGTATATGAGTGCACTTGTTTTCTTTAAGTGAAAGTTAACAGTAAGATATTAGACTAGGACTATTAGAAGTACCATGGGCCCCTTCCCATCTTCACGGGGCACTTGTCCTTCCGGGCGCGGCTGCGGTTGAGCAACACTACGTAACCAGACACTCGACGAGTGGTATGGGAAGTAGCGAGGGAACTAGGCAGAGATGTAGTTTTTTTTTATATTCTATACATACATCTATATATTTTTTAAGGGGTTTTGTCACGCAGTGACGATGTCACCCCCGTAATGAAATGTACATCCAGATTAGCAACTTTCAACATTCCTACTGTACTTCTTTAAATAAAACTTAATTTATAAATGATAAATCAAAGGTTTTTCAATAGATACCTTTTGGCCGGAACTCCCCCCTGCCCACCATATCCACAAACTTCTTCTCCGACTCCAGCACTTGCTTCTTGAAGTTGCAGGCGTCCCGCAGTCGCGTGATGCACACCTCGCAGATCAGCCGGTTGGAGCCGTTGGGGCCCGTCGGGTGTTGAGATATCTGCATCAATAAATTTTTTATGATAAATCATTTCCTTTCTATTTATGATGTCCGTCTACCATCCTGGCATCCACCTCCTAATTAGTCTACTAAAGAGGCACATAATTTAGCAAATAATAAGAGCAGGAAAAAATAGCGTTTTTTAATTTTACATCAGAGTTATTTACATGTTTGAGGTTAGAAATATAGTTGGATAAATATATTCTTCAGTTATTAATTTTTAATAATGCTAAATTAGAATAAAATTATACATACCTACTTATAAAACATAAATAAAATGTCATATCTTTTTTCATACCACATGCATAGGACAGTCAATAGTAAACTTATTATTAATATAGTTACATAAAAAATGTATGCAACAACAAAGCATTTCTATATTATTTCTATGGCACACCCCATGCCAGTTTAATTAGAGAAAATAGAATCTTTTGTAGTTAAGATTAAATGGATATTGTTTTAAAAGTATCTAAGCGTAAATAAGATTAGAAACTTACACTAATATCAAAGCATTCCAGCAACATATCGGCATAAATTTCTGTTTCACTCATCCAACTATACTCCGATCCTAGGTCTTTGTAGCATCCCTCAGAAAGACAACACCGGCACAAGCCGGGGCTTTCTTTTACTACAATTTCATCGAAATCCATTTTCGTAACACTATTAAAACATACTCTGAATACAAATAACTGTTTTAAACCCTTATAATTATTAGAAAACGCAAAGCGTCGATAATTTCACGGCCCACCCGCCATTTTGTTAAGAACGTCTTTGTTTTTTTTTTACTAGGCGTCGCTTGAACACGCTTCGATCGTTAAAGTACCATCTACCTAATGCCCTTTTCACTTTATTTTAATTTAAATATAAAATAATATATATAAATAATTACGTAATTATAAGTAGTTTTACATAATATAATATATATTTTTTATAAAGTTTTGTTTGTTATTCAAATTAATTGTATCAACGTGTAGTGTAACTTTGCTAGCGCCATCTGCTATGCAGTAGCGGTACTATAAAATATTTATTTTAACGCCATCTAGAAACCACATGTCACTCGATTAGTTTCCTCGTACTGCTATAAGATGGCAGTTATCTGTATTACAGTACCATTAGTACCAACTCTGCCCAAATCTAATGTTTAATTTGTCTTTTTTTTCCTTGTATTCTTATTTTGTATAGTTTCACAGTGCCTTGGTTTTTTACTATAATGCTGTGTCACTTATTTGAGTAATAAATAAATAAATCTCAGTGAAAAAATAAGCTTTAAAGTCAAATATGGCGTACATACTAAAAGTGTTGCTCATTTGTGTCGAAAGATGGCAGTAAATGTACCTACTGACTACATAATTTACTTTGACAATTATAGTATTATTGAATATTATATTATGATTATATTCCTCTAGTCTGAATTCTTTTTGGTGTAGACAGTTGTTTCCACCAGGGTTCGGTCGTTCTTACCATAGTGATTATATTCTCTTTGGTGCTTACCCGCCGTCCGACTTGCAGCTGATAGAAACACGACACGCTAGAAACACGTTGCACGCCTGAGACAGCGAGTTTTTAGTCGTTCTCATTTTACATCTGTCGGCGGCCGATCGTAAGATCAGGCAGATCGTAATGTTCCTGTGTATTGTTTTGAGGATAGTCATAAACCAATATATATATATAGGTAAGATAGGTTCATTAGGTTGCTTCAGATGCCCGAAGGGCAAACTGCCCAGAAATAGGTGCCTCGCGTAGTGGGGCTCCGTCGACTCAGGGAACGAATCAAAGATTTTCACGTTTCACGATATGTCTAGGAATTTCATGATATGCCTGATCTTACGATCGGCCGCCGACACATCGATAAGACCGCTTGCTGCTAGAGTTAGACCAAGAAAAATCTGCAACTTTCTTGATACCATACGCATACGCAGTGCAAGTGTTATTTATACACGTCATCATTTCATAGAAGTCTGACGTTTACAAAAACATTTGCACTGCGTGTGCTATCAAAATCGTTGCAGACTTTCCTTGGTCTAACTCTACCTACATTGGGGCTGTCCATAAATTACGTCATCGATTTTTGACGATTTTGGACCCCCCCCCCCCTAAAATCATGGTTCGAATGACCCCATTTCCTCCTACGTCGTGCTACCGTCATCCGATGTCCAGACCCCCCTCACCCCTAATTTGAAATGACGTAATTTATGAATAGCCCCATTTACATTGTAAGTCGGTTTCGGAACTTGATTTATTTGTGATGAAATAAATAATATTTATTAAGTTACCTAGTCACTTACGTATATTTATTAAAATAAAGGCAAAATGAAGTTTATTGTCTCAGGCGTGATTTGTTCACGTGAGTTTGGATTACTTTTCACTATATCTATAAGGATTGAAGTTTTTTACTCTACTTATATTCAGAATCAAGTCTGCCTCCACAATCTTTTACTGTCATTTGAATAGCCGGCAGTCATCCGGCAACACATGTCTGTAGAATAACTTTTTCACTTACCAATTTACGTAAAGCTAAAGGTATGAAGTTAAGGAAAAAAGATTGTAATTTAAATTCATTTATTCATTTAGAAAAAATAATAATTTGAAAATAAATTTTCATAAAATCGTCACCCGGCTGAATTGCGGTGAAAAGAGCGCAAAGAGTAGTATAATATATATATGAGAGAGCGTCAGGTAGGTTCTGCTATGAAATTATGTCACGGAAGCCAGACGGGAGTATCTATTACTTATTTAACCTTTTCGACGCAGTGTCAAACACAAAAGCTGTCACGCTGACGCCACGTCACCGAGGTGTCAAAACTGAAATTGAACTTTATGCATATACACGTAGGTCTATGTTGCCCTGTGGTCCGTGACCGATTAATCGGTCTTTGGCGTTGAACCTGCGGTGCGGACATATCGGTCACTGGCGTTAAATGCCACCAGATCCCTGTTTCATCACAATCATCACCGCGATACAGCCGGCTAACGAAATAATTTATTTACAATAGAATATACACAATTAGGTCAGGAAATGAATGCTCAAAAAACGTTGTAGAGGGAAAAATTAGACATTCTTTCCCCCCTCTACCCCCCAGCACCGGAGCTACGGCCGAGGACTTTTGATATGTTCACCTCCTAACTAGTCCAAACAAAGTTACGGAGTCGAAAATTGTGTTCTTAGCTTTTCCCTCTATACCTTCTTATTGCTTGGCCTAAATCATAAGGCAAAGTTTCGATTGGGGAGCGATGACATTTTTTTGACATGTTCATGTGACCAGCTCTACCGCGACACACCCGGTTGACAATTTTTTTACTCACAATGGCATCTAAACTATTATCTGTCAGTTTCAACCGGGATCCGACGGCTAAATGTTTATTTATTTTACATAGGCCGGCAGGCCCTCCACCCACCAACGGAGCGACAGCTGACGACCACGAGGGTTCATACCACATCGCCCTTCCCGAGTAATCAACCGGCATGCTATTGGTCATGGCTCATCTCTTCCTAGCTCGCGGGCTATACGTGTGCTTCTATATTGTCCTTCGAATTTCTAAATACCTTTGAGATAAAGATATACGCTCACTCTTTGAGATACCGGACCTATGTATTAACTTGTCAACTGCGGCTCCTGCGTTTCTATCTTCACTTTTCACATGTAAGTCAGTAGATGTTCCTTCTCGACCATAATTTACGGTTATCGGTATCGCAAACGTGCCTTTGAGCCATTCACTATTTTTTGTATAAAATAATTTCTGGGATCTATTGGCCTTATTCCACCTTTTCTTAAAGTAAGCCTTAAGTGACCAGAACCTTCTTAGAACAGCCTTGGATTGTTCGACTGAATAATCATCAAATGACAATAGGTATTTTTTGAGATATTCCAATTTTTTATCGAAAGTAGACAGCTCTTGCTTCTGCATTTTATCAAACAACGCCTTTCTAGTAACTTTCACATAGCACTCTGCTGGTCCTGAAAATAAAAAAATAAAAAGAAGTTAACGTAATAACTACCGCTTGCACGAGTGAATCGATCAAAATGTATAGAGTTGTATAAATCTGTCTTGGACGATAGCGGCGGCGCCCCGCTTGCCGCGCCGCCGCGATCGTGCGTCCAGTCCGCGGACTCGGTCGGTGTTACCCGCCACCCGCATTACCCGCAACGAGCGGCGGCCGGTGATAGACGTGTCACCGTAAGATTGTGAACCCGTTAGTTTATAATCTAACGTAGGTTAGGTTAGATTGTAATCTGCCTACCGTCAGTTTATAATTTAACTAGCGATATTATAAACTGACGAGTGTTTACAATTTGACGGTGACAGACGCACGCTGCACGCCGCTGACAGCGGGTATTTGGTCGTTCTCATCTCACATCGATAAGACCGCTTACTGCTACCTATATTTACATTGTAAGTCGGTTTCTAAATTTTATTTATTTGCGATGAAATAAAGAATATTAATTTACTTACCTAGTTAATTACTTAAAATAAAAATGAAAAGTTTATTGCCTCGAGCGTTATTTATTACTTTTACTGTAATCCTTAAGGAACCTATTTCTGCACTATATTCTTCTGTATTCAGAATCAAAACCTCTACCTACATCATCTTTTACTGACATTTGAATAGCCTAGCCGGCAAAAAATGTCTCTAGAATAATTTTTTCACTTGCCTATTTACATAAAGCTTTAGGTATCAAGTTAAGGAAAAAGACTGTAAGTAATTTTAATTCATTTATTCATTAAGAAAATGATGAATAAGAATAACATTTGAAGAATATGTCAGCCGGCTGTATTGCGGTGGAAAGACCGTCAGGTGATTCCATGAAGGTGGTAAGGTGACGCGGAAGCCAGGCGGGAACATCTATCACTTATTGAAATGCACCAGATGAAAAATCTCTATTTCATCACCGCGATGCAGCCTGCTGACGATATTAGATAATAGATATTCACAACACAATAGAATATACATATACTATCATCTGCCAGAGATTCAACCGGGATACGACTAAATTTTTATTTATTTTACATGTTTCGGTGGCGACGATCCTCAACCCTCCAACAGAGCGGCAGCTGACGACCACGAGGGTTCATAACACATCGCCCTTTCCGAGTTATCAACCGCGGTGCTATTGGTCACGGCTCCTCTGTTCCTGGCTCCCGGGCTATACGACGTGAGCTTCTATATTGTCTTCCGAATTTCTAAATACCTTTGAGAGAAAGTTTTCCCTTAGTTTTTGAGATACCGGACCTATGTAATAAACTTGTCAACTGCAGCTCCTATCTTCACTTTTCACATGTAAGTCAGTAATTGTTCTTTCGCGCCAAAAATTTACGGTTTTCGGTATAGCAAACGTGCCTTTGAGCCATTCACTATTTCTTTTATAAAATTCATTCTGAAATCTATGGGCCTTATACCACCTTTTTTTAAACTGAGCCTCGAGTGTCTTGAACCGGTTTATCAAATCCTCGTATTGTTCGTCTGAATAATCGTCAAATGACAACAGGTATTCTTTGAGATACTCCAATTTGTCTTCTAAAGTAGGCAGATTTTGCTGTTGCATTTTTTCAAACAGCGCCTTTTTAGTAACTTTCACATAGCACTCTGCTGGTCCTAAGAATAGAATATATTTTTTTAAAGAATTTGAATGTAATGAATGAATGAATTTGAATGTAAATATAATAGTTGAATGAATCTGTTTTGAACCCGCGGTGCTATATGTTACTATTCATAAGTGCTTGTTGCTAGGCCTACATGAATAAAGTACAGTAGAACCCGCTTAAGACGATTCTGAGGGGACCTAGCAAAAACAGCATCTTAAACGGGAAATCGTATTAAACGTGAAAACAAAACTAGGATTATTTCATGTACAAACACCGCAGCGGTGATAATGAGCGAATGATATCTAAGTGTAGGTAGGTATAAGTTCACACTCAAAATTTTATCTAGGAACACTAACGATAGGCTCAAAAAGTCGTGGTCCATAATCGTCAAGCAGATGGCATAGCGTTCTCATACCGATAAGGACCCGACAAAAGATATTAGACAAAACAAAAAGCCTAAGGTAGGTAATAAACACATTAAAAATGTTAGCTAACAGCGTATTGCATAACAATACGACCGTACGATGGTTATGTCAATAACACAAACTTGCAGATGGTGCGTAACGGGAATTTTAGATGGCGTATTAAGCGGGTCACGAGTCGTATTAACCGTGAAAAAATGTATGAAAACAGGCCTAAAGTTGCAGGGACCGGCGTAAAATGGCGTATTAATCGTATTAAACGTGATCGTATTAAGCGGGTTCTACTGTATAGGTATTTTGAGTTTGAGTTTTGACCCCAATGTCTGGTGTCTTTTTGTGTGTCTGTGGCATCGTCTCTACATCAGAGGGACCGATTTTATTGCGGTTTTTTAAAATAAATAGAGTGACTCAAGTCAGTGATTCAAGGGGAAGGTTTATGTATAATTAGGGTTCCGTACCCAAAGGGTAAAACGGGACCCTATTACTAAGACTTCGCTGTCCGTCCGTCCGTCCGTCCGTCTGTCACTAGGCTGTATCTCACGAACCGTGATAGCTAGACAGTTGAAATTTTCACAGATGATGTATTTCTGTTGCCGCTATAACAACTAATACTAAAAACAGAATAAAATAAAGATTTAAATGGGGCTCCCATACAACAAACGTGGTTTTTGACGAAAATTAAGCAACGTCGGGAGTGGTCAGTACTTGGATGGGTGACCGTTTGTTTTTTTTTTTTTGCATTATGGTACGGAACCCTTCGTGCGCGAGTCCAACTCGCACTTGCCCGGTTTTTTGTTAACCCGTGTGAAGCCGGGGCGGATCGCTAGTTATACACAAACCTTCCTCTTGAATCACTCTATCTATTAAAAGTAACCGCGTCTAAATCTGTTGCGTAGTTTTAAAGATCTAAGCATACATACAGACAGACAGATAGACAGCGGGAAGCGACTTTGTTTTATACTATAGTCCGTTTTTTTAGCATTAGAAAGAACTTCGCAGAAGTAAGCTTGTGGTTCCAAATCCGGCACTTTTAGCGGTAATAATTTGAAGTAAATTATATGTATTGACCATGCTACATTAGATAATTCAATAATTATTAACAATTAAAGAGCCTGATAAAAACTGCATGCTTGCTTCTGTGGAGTTCTTTCTAATGCTAAAAAAACGAACTATATGTAGTGTAGTGATAATTGTGTGGTTATATGGTAGGTATAGAGGGTGTTTGGTACATCGTTTGCCAAATTAAAACGGCAGATAGCTTGAGTCATGTGCTATCTTCTCATGCCTAGAAAAACAAAATTGGCTATGGTTTTTTTTTTACTACTACGCAAGTAAAAATTAGAAATTTACGAAAAACTGTCATAGAAGTGAATTTTTTTTTTGCATCAAATTAAAAATTTCTAGGCCTGAGAAGATAGCAAATGACTCAACCTATCTGCCGTTTTAATTTGGCAAACGATGTACCAAATACCCTGTATAACTTACCGGTATAAGACTGAGTTGTGACCCCGTGCTCCTCAATATCAATGTTTTCAGGCTCCGTCTTCACCTCGATGGTGAACGCCTGGTCTTTGGAATCTGCTGGAGATACACAAGACTGTCAGCTGAACCACAGAATAAATAATAGTACTAAGTACAGAAGACTCACTCTCTAACAAAACGCTCTGTTACGATCAGCACAGATATCGCCGCTAGGTGACGACAGCGCCACGCGCGGCTTATGGCTTTCCCCAAAATTGGGGCCGAACGGATGTTCTTTTAGCTATCTGTAGCAAAGCGACGAAATCGCGGAGGGAGACACGCCTGGCTGAACTGAATTCTATATTACCAGGTGGATCAACTACTTCTTGTTATAGCTCTGTCGCATCAGCCAAGGGGCAATAATGTTTCCTCTACTTAACCGATTTGTCGCGTCTTCCATTTTCGAAAACTTTTGGCTGTGGCGGCGAACAATTATTTCATGACACTACAGGCGTGCCTTACGCCATAGAATATGATGACACGCCTGTCGTCTCATACGCCACACGTTGAAAACATTGATGACACGCCTGTCGTGCCATCCGCACCGAAACGGTTAAAATAAATTATTTCACACCATGCATGAAATAAAGCACCAGATAATTAGAAAAACATAGATGGGTCATTTTTTATTCCTTCATTCTTCCACTGAGTTACTGAAAATGTATGGAATTTTCTGTAACTCGATGGGAATATTGACACATTTTTTTTTGTCTCCAATTTGGATTTCATGAATGTTTATTCCGACAAGAATAAGGAGCTTTTCAAAGCTACTCATTTTTATCAAAATCTGACTAAAAATGCCCAGATAGCAGTTATTTTTAAATAGTTGTTCTAAAAAATATAATAACCATTTAAAAATAGTTATTTTGATTGAAATTGTTTTATTAAATAAAAAGAATGTACAATCAGCAAAACTATTAGCTTAGCGCCCCTGCCACAGAATAAATAATAGTACTAGGTACAGAAGACTCACTCTCTATTCTCTAACAAAACGCGTCTGTTACGATCAGGACAGATATGGCCGCTAGGTGGCGACAGTGCCACGCACGGCTTATGGCAAACCCCAAAATTGGGGTAGAACGGATGTACTTTTAGCTACCTGTAGCAAAGCAACGAAATCACGGAGTGAGCCACGCCTGCCCCTGCTTACACATTTGTATGCATTGATGCAAGCTAACAGTTTTGATAACTGTACAAAGAAGGTTCAAAGAATGTTACTTTAATTTATAGAAACCTAATTAAATAAAAAATAAAAAAAATTGTGTGTAACCAGAATATTACCTTCCGCCTCCATGTGGTCAAGCATCTCGGCTAATTTCTTCTCATTGCCAAGCACTTGCTTCCGGAACGTGCAGGCCTCCCGCAGCCGCGCCGCACAGTCCTCGCAGATGAGCCTGGAGGCTCCGTTGATGCCATTGCTGTAAGGGTATTGTAATATCTGTAACACGAATTATGTATTTAAATAATAAGTAGTTTTTATTTTTCAAGTAGTAATGCCCAAGCTGCCCAGGACCGGAGTCAGTGGAAGAAAAAGATTCGAGCCCTACACCCCAGCAGGGGGTAACTGGATGGAAAGAAGAAGAGAAGTAGAAATAATTTTATTGTTATTCTCCCAAAATATAGTACAAAAACAAATCGCTCCTGAATTATTTGATTTAGAAACAACATGAAATTTGAGGATTTTGAATAGAGCATTATCTCAAAACCAATGCCATTATCTTACAGCACTGCTTTGCTCTATATTTTTACTCCTTTCCAAATATTTTACTTTTCTTGAGTTGACTTTCTAAGACTGTAAGATTCTCTTAAAGACATGTTGAACGAACCCCTCCGTGTTCAGACTTCAGAGAGCAGCCACAGTTTTAAGAACTTACCTTAATATTGAAACATTCTTGTAACATTCCGCCGTAGTTTACAGTTTCATCCATCCAAACATACTCCTCGTTTAAGTCTTTGAAGCAACCCTCGGAATGACAGCACCGGCACAAGCCAGCGTCCTGCTTCACAGCCGCCACTTCTAATTCCATCTTTTAAAGTCTACAAGACAGACAACACAAAACATACAATTTAATAATAATTTTACTAAATAAAGTAGTACGAAATACCGTTTTGTACGAGAATGACAGATTATTGTGTACAATTTTTTTTTATTGTCTCCACGAGTACCGTCTACCAGTGTCGATTTTTATTTAAAATTCTTATTTTTCGGCCATCTAGCAGCGAACAGCAGAACTGCAATAGATTATAGTTGAGCTATCTGACAAGAGAGGTCACACCATGTCCTGTTCAAATTTAGTTTCCTAATTGTTTCATAGATGTAGCTTACTTTCTAGCGCCGAACATTTTTATTGTCTCTTTCAATTCAAAGTTCAATCTAACTGTACAAATATGATCTATTTTATAAAACTAACAAATATAAACCGTACTGGAAACGTTGAAGATTACTTTGACAACGTAAGCCATAGTATTTAGCGCATTGGCCTTCAAAATGTTACCAAGTTAGTGTATAGTTAGTGTGTCGACGTAGTATCACAGAATAAATAATAGTACTAGTACAGAAGACTCGCTCTCTAACAAAACGCGTCTGTCAAGATCAGTACAGATATGGCCGCTAGGTGGCGACAGCGCCACACGCGGCTTATGGCAAACCCCAAAATTGGGGTCGAACGGATGTACTTTTAGCTACCTGTAGCAAAGCGACAAAATCGCGGAGTGAGCCACGCCTGGTAGTATATTCTTTGGTTGATGGTCACAGGGAATAGAAACTACAATGTATGAAATCTTTCTTTATTCTTCAATTTTACATCTTATCATATTTGTAATATTTCTGTGGCTTAGGGTGATATTCCACCTAATCAATTTCTTTGTCCAATGTGTATTGCGTCTCACATTTATTCAAGGCGCACTGACATTGGACACATGGCATACCAATACCACCCTTAATCTTAACAAAATTATATTAATAACATAATAAAGTAAAATATTCTTACACTTATTTACAACAGCCATTATAAGTAAAAAAAAAATTCAAGTGAATTACATTACAACATATACTTAGGTATAATTAATGTACTTTTTATATGTAATACGACCGTTTATATTACAAGAGTGACATACTGCCGCGCTGTCCATATCCTCCTAAGGCCCTGCCATACAAATGAAATATCCAAAATTTGCCACTGAAATTTGAACCTATAATGCAGGGAATAGAGCTATGTTTGTTTTGTTTGAAAATTGAACGAAACAAAACAATTGCAACTCTATTCCTATTTAAATATGGTTTAAATTTCATCGGAATGATTTAGTACTATTGATAGGACCTTGGGCCATAGGATAAGTAATATGGAGTTGATGAACGAAGTGCTCATGTCATGACAGGGCCATTCCAAGACATTCGATTGTTCTATTCGTAACGAAAATTAAAAAGTTACATAGGAATTATGGCAATATTGGCAATATTCCTATAAGAATGTTATTGTGTCGGCTTCTCAAAGTCGAATACTTAAGAGTGCTATTACATTTCGGGGTTGAGCGAGTTTAGGTATTTTACGCGCTGCGGCAGGCCGTGCGAGCTCAGTATTCCGATCCCTTCTACCACACTTGCACTACAATGATGGATTAAACATTCTTGATCCTTCGCGAAGCATATTGAAATCAACCATAACAACACTAACTGTACTTAACTTATAAAGTCCTAAAACTGTTATTTGATAAGTACGAAAATAATAAATGCAGTGCAAATGTACATAGGGGCTGTTCATAAATTACGTCATCTATTTTTGACCCCCCCCATCCCTCAAATCAGCCAAAAATCATGCTTCGGATGACTCTGTTTCCTCCTACGTCATGCTACCATCATCCGATGTCCAGACCCCCCCCCCTCCTCCTCCCATTTGAAACGACGTAATTTATGAATAGCCCCATACTCGTACTTATGAACGTATATTACTCGATTATAGGTACTCGCTTATTTACAAGAAACAAGTTACAAGAAACTGAAGATACACAGGGTCTGATGATGGAGCTGGAAGGTGGCCACGGGTACCAGTCTATCATGTAACTAAACCACTTCGTGTTTGGGCTCGTTTGATTCGTCTCAACAAGATCTTTGACACTGAAGACACACAGGGTCTGATGATGGAGCTGGAAGGTGGCCACGGGTACCAGTCTCTCATGTAACTAAACAATTTCGTGTTTGGGCTCGTTTGATTCGTCTCAACAAGATCTTTGACACAAGACAGTACTCAGGGTCTGATGATGGAGCTGGAAGGTGGTCACCATTACCAATCAACCATACAACTAAACCACATCGTGTTTAGGCTCGTTTTATTCATCTCAACAAGATCTTTGACACTAGGTGATACTCAGAGTCTGATGATGGAGCTGGAAGTTGGTTACCAGTACCAATCAACCATGCAACTAAACCACTTCATGTTTAGGCTCGTTTGACTAGTCTCAACAAGATCTTTGACACTAGGTGATACTCAGAGTCTGATGATGGAGCTGGAAGGTGGTCACCGGTACCAATCAACCATGCAACTAAACCACTTCGTGTTTAGGCTCGTTTGATTCGTCTCAACAAGATCTTTGACACTAGGTGATAAACCAAACACGAAGCCCAAACACGAAGTGGTTCAGTTATGTGATAGACTGGTACACGTCGCCACCTTCGAGCTCCATCATCAGACCCTGAGTAGTATCTTGTGTCAAAGATCTTGTTGCGACGAATCAAACGAGCCCAAACACGAAGTGGTTCAGTTACATGGTAGACTGGTACCCGTGGCCACAGTCCAGCTCCATCATCAGACCCTGAGTACTAACTTGTGTCCAAGGTCTTGTTGAGACGAATCAAACGAGCCCAAACATGAAGTGGTTCAGTTACATGATAGCAGTGTTGGCAAAAAATTAATTCGAATTGACGATTGACGATTGAGAATTGACCGATCAATTCGAATTGACGATTGACGAAACTAATTCTAAATCTACTGATTGAAGATTGACGATTACTAATCGTTAATTCGAATTGATCGGTCAATCCTCAATCGTCAATTCGGATTGACGATTACTTTGTATGTCCTTTTTATTTAGGCCATTTTTGTGAAACTGACCAAATGCGATCAAAAGCGGTGTCTGAGTTTACCAAAGGTTCCGAAACATGTTTCCGACGGCTATATGAAGGATGTCCTTTTTGGAACATTTTCGGGACTTTCCTTGAAATTAACCGATAGCGTTCAAAATCCATATCTGAGGTGCCCAAAGGTTTCGAAACTTGTTTCCGAGGGAAATATTGAGAGATGTCCTTTTTTGGGACATTTCTAGAAATTACCCGATTGCATTTAAAATCGATATCCGAGGTAAACAGAGGTTTCTAAACATTTTTTCAACTGCAATATTGAAAGGTGTCCTGTTTTGGGACATTTTAGTGACATTCTTTGAAAGTGACTGATTGCATTCAAAATCGATATCCGAGGTGCAAAATATGGTTTCAACGGCAATATTTAGATTCTACACTTTAGCCGCGTACTTACTTTACTACCTGCATTACGCCACCCTGCTAAAAAAAGGTTATTTCTCGGTATTGCCGTCAGAAACATGTTTCGAAACCTTTGGGCACCTCAGATATCGATTTTGAACGCAATCGGTTAATTGGAAGAAATGTCCCATAAATGTCCAGAAAAAAAAGGAAACTTCGTCTGTATTGCCGTCGGAAACATGTTACGGAACCTTTGGAAATCTCAGATATCGTTTTAAAGTGCCAACGATCAATTAAAAAAAATGTTGGGACAAAATGGAAGGGACATCCTTCAATACTGACGTCAGAAACATTTTTCGCGACCTATGGTCGACATCGATTACGAATATGAACGTAATTGGCCAATTTCGAAAAATGTCCCTAAAAGGGACATCAGTCAATACTGACATCAGGAACATGTTTTCGAACCTCTGGGAACCTCAGACATCGACTTTAAGTCCAGTAAGTAAGTCCCTAAAAAGGACACCTTTGAAAACTAATCTTAGGGAAGGGAAAGGGACCCTAGGTTAATCTAGATTGAGAGACTAGATTTAATCCGAATTGAGGATTGATGCGTTAATTCCAATTGATTCAATCGGATTGACGCGTCAATCAGAATTAAATCAATTCGAATTGATCAATTCGGATTGATCAATTCGGATTGACGCGTCAATTCGATTGATCAATCCGGATTGATTTAGTTCAGATTGATGCCAACACTGCATGATAGACAGGTACCCGTCGCCACCTTCGAGCTCCATCATCAGATCCTGAGTACTATCTTGTGTCAAAGATCTTGTTGAGATGAATAAAACGTGCTTAAACACGAAGTGGTTCAGTTACATGATAGACTGGTACCCGTGGCCACCTTTCAGCTCCATAATCAAACCTTGTGTATCTTCAGTGTCAAAGATCTTGTTGAGACTAATCAAACGAGCCCAAACACGAAGTGGTTTAGTTGCATGGTTGATTGGTACCGGTGACCACCTTCCGGCTCCATCATCAGACCCTGAGTACTATCTTGTGTCAAGATCTTGTTGAGACGAATAAAACGAGCCTGAACACGAAGTGGTTTCGTTGCACGGTTGATTGGTACCGGTGACCACCTTCCGGCTCCATCATCAGACCCTGAGTAATATCTTGTGTCAAAGATCTTGTTGAGACGAATAAAACGAGCCTAAACACGAAGTGGTTTAGTTGCATGGTTGATTGGTACCGGTGACCACCTTCCAGCTCCATCATCAGACCCTGAGTACTATCTTGTGTCAAAGATCTTGTTGAGACTAATAAAACGAGCCTAAACACGAAGTGGTTTAGTTGCATGGTTGATTGGTACTGGTGACCACCTTCCGGCTCCATCGTCAGACCCTGAATACCATCTTAAGTCAAAGATCTTGTTGAGCCGGATAAAACGAGCCTAAACACGAAGTGGTTTAGTTGCATGGTTGATTGGTACTGGTGACCACCTTCCGGCTCCATCATCAGACCCTGAGTACTATCTTAAGTCAAAGATCTTGTTGAGACGAATAAAACGAGCCTAAACACGAAGTGGTTTAGTTGCATGGTTGATTGGTACTGGTGACCACCTTCCGGCTCCATCATCAGACCCTGAGTACTATCTTGTGTCAAAGATATTGTTGAGACTAATAAAACGAGCCTAAACACGAAGTGGTTTAGTTGCATGGTTGATTGGTACTGGTGACCACCTGCCGGCTCCATCATCAGACCCTGAGTACTATCTTAAGTCAAAGATCTTGTTGAGACGAATAAAACGAGCCTAAACACGAAGTGGTTTAGTTGCATGGTTGATTGGTACTGGTGACCACCTTCCGGCTCCATCATCAGACCCTGAGTACTATCTTAAGTCAAAGATCTTGTTGAGCCGAATCAAACGAGCCCAAACACGAAGTGGTTTAATTGCATGGTTGATTGGTACCGGTGACCACCTTCCGGCTCCATCATCAGACCCTGAGTACTATTTTGTGTCAAAGATCTTGCTAAGACGAATAAAACGAGTCTAAACACGAAGTGGTTTAGTTGCATGGTTGATTGGTACCGGTGACCATCATCAGACCCTGAGTACTATCTTGTGTCAAAGATCTTGTTGAGACGAATCAAACGTGCCCAAACACGAAGTGGTTTAGTTGCATGGTTGATTGGTACCGGTGACCACCTTCCAGCTCCATCATCAGACCCTGAGTACTATCTTGTGTCAAAGATCTTGTTGAGACGAATCAAACGAGCCCAAACACGAAATGGTTTAGTTGCATGGTTGATTAGTACCGGTGGCCACATTCCGGCTCCATCATCAGACCCTGAGTACTATCTTGTGTCAAAGATCTTGTTGAGACGAATAAAACGAGCCTAAACACGAAGTGGTTAAGTTGCATGGTTGATTGGTACTGGTGACCACCTTCCGGCTCCATCATCAGACCCTGAGTACTATCTTAAGTCAAAGATCTTGTTGAGCCGAATCAAACGAGCCCAAACACGAAGTGGTTAATTGCATGGTTGATTGGTACCGGTGACCACCTTCCGGCTCCATCATCAGACCCTGAGTACTATTTTGTGTCAAAGATCTTGCTAAGACGAATAAAACGAGCCTAAACACGAAGTGGTTTAGTTGCATGGTTGATTGGTACCGGTGACCACCTTCCGGCTCCATCATCAGACCCTGAGTACTATCTTGTGTCAAAGATCTTGTTGAGACGAATCAAACGAGCCCAAACACGAAGTGGTTTAGTTGCATGGTTGATTGGTACCGGTGACCACCTTCCGGCTCCATCATCAGACCCTGAGTACTATCTTGTGTCAAAGATCTTGTTGAGATGAATAAAACGAGCCTAAACACGAAGTGGTTTAGTTGCATGGTAGATTGGTACCGGTGACCACCTTCCGGCTCCATCATCAGACCCTGAGTACTATCTTGAGTCAAATAAATACATATAGAATGTCAGGTCGTTTCAAATATTTTTAATCCTGTCCGGTAGTTTATTAAACTGTACCATTATAAATTATAATACTATAAAAACAGTGCTAGGATCAAAGTCTCTCGTTGCGGTTTACACGCACACAGTATAGCGTTTTACACGGCGCCCGCCGCACACAATGATAAAAAACCTCGTCGTCGCCGTTGAAAATGTGCGGAGCCGACCGACACACGTCCTGCCTGTACAAGCTCTGCCGCGGCACTGAGCTGGCGAGCGCGCGTCATCGGTAATATAGAGTAGTTTTCAAAAAATTGCCAAAAAATTATAGTAGAATTTCATAAACACTAATGTATACCAACAGTATAAGCAAACGTTGCAGATTGCTTGAGTATGAAAATGACTTCGATATTAAGTAGATTTTCGTAGAAATTGACACTTGTTTCGGAGAGAAAATTGAGTTTGTTTTACTTTGATTTTCTCTTTCTCAAAGGTATGTAGGAAAAATATCGTTTGATATGCCTAAAGTACAGGGTATTAGTAATACAATATAGCCAGATTTAGCAGAGTAAACTTCTCAACATTTCCAAATAAGAGCTTGCCGTTCAGTGCTTCACGGGGTTTTTCGGAAACGACCATCAGAAAAAAATTCATTACTAATTTAATAAGTCCTTTTTCTAATATTTACAACGATATTTAAAAAGATAAGAAGACGCTTTTACTGGAACAAGTACTCATTGTTTCTAATAATGAGCACAAAGTCCTGAATTTCGTCGACTAGTATCATCAATTTTGCATTATTTCGACTTTTCTTGTAAGAGCGCTCTTAACTAACACCCTTTGACCACAAAAATGTCATCTGAGGGGCTACCGCGAAAACCGAAATTCGCATATTGCGGGGATTTTTCTCTGTCACTCTAATTACGCCGTCATTGGAGTAAAAGAGAAAGATACCCGCAATTTGCGAACTTCGATTTTCGCGGTTATAGCCCAGAGGCGCGCGGTTACAGCACAGAATAAATAATAGTACTACCGTACAGAATCCTACAAAACCGAACTTTGACAGCGATTCAGGGGCCAATCATGCTTTCTCTTTCTAATGTATGGCACTATCCCTTTCGGCCATTTAGGGTTGTCAAAATTCAAGTCATTATCTTATCTGTGGTCGTGCACGCAAAAGGACGTCAAACCCTAATAATTGCTCGGAGCAATGCTGAGCCGAGTTTGCCCGAAGTGAGAAGTGTCTCCCCACTGGCTACAGCCGAATATCAGCCTTCGTGCATTCGTACAAGGTTCATAATGCCGCGCCGCGTACGGTAGGCGTGGCTTTTAAACGATTATCAAATACCAAAGAGAATTTGAAATAGAGAGTTACTGTCATGGTAAATTATGTAGCTACAGTACATTTACTGCCATCTTTCGACAGACGATTAAAACTGTTAGAACGCCATTTGACTTTGATCATTATTCTTTCACTGATATGTGTTAACTTGTTAAATATTAATGTTAACGCCATCTACTCGAGAGTAGGCTGAAGGTTATGGCGCCATCGCTCGAAAAGATTGCACCATACCTTTGGCCTATTGGCCTATAGTCGAGTAGATGGCGTTAATATTAATATTTAATAAGTTAACATATATCACTTATATCAGTCAAAGAATAAGGATCAAAGTCAAATGGCGTTCTAACAGTTTGTATGTTCTGTCGAAAGACGGCAGTAAATGTACAGTGGCTACATAATTTACTTTGACAATCCGTCTCTATTCACTCTATTCTCTTTGTCAAATACACTATTCGGTAGAGGCAATATCGCAAGCAGCCATACTAATGCCATGATTCGACAGCAGGTGACTTTTCAAACTACACTTCTGCACAAAAGTCATGGCGCAAACGTCACACTTGAACCGTCTATCATTATTATGTATCCTCATGTGTTCGCGCAGCGTATACTTCCTCGCATAAGACTTGTGGCAAACTTCACACGAATATTTCCTTTCCCCGGTATGTTTCACCATATGGGCATTCAGCGCTTTCTTACTAAAGAACTTGTAACCACATTCGGTACACTGGCAGTTCCTTTCCATTAGGTGAGTCTTTTTTATATGGTACATAAGTAAACTCTTCAATATATAAGCTTTATCGCAAACATTACATTTGTATTTAGCTTCTGAATTATGTACTTTGACCAAATGTTGATTCCGCTGGTAGTAACTCCGGAATGCCTCATTACAGAACGGACAGTTTGAGACGTTTCTTGAACCTAAATGCTTAGTTTTCACATGGTAATGCTGTTTAGATTTGCTAGCAAACACCTTATCACAGTGCGGGCACTTATGGCTGCCTTCCAGATGAGTAGATCGGTGTGAATTCAAAGACCGCTTAGTAGCGAAGGCGGTGTCACATTTTTTACAAGTATAATTCGCATAATGCTTGTTCATATGCTGTTTTAGCATCTTAAAAGTCTCGTAAGTCGACGTACACAGCGCGCAGTCATACACATCACCTTTCTTAAGCTTAAACTGCAATATATGATCTTTAATATCGTTATAAATAGTTTTATTATGTACCTTAACTAAATGGGTCTTCAGAACGCTTAAATTGTCCATTTTTTCATCGCACAAAGTGCAATTTAGGTCTCCTACGTCTAATTTCACATTGTACTCCGTCATATCGAATGTAGATTTGAAGTCCAAGCGGTCTTTCTTATGATCTTTTTCGGTGTGAGATCTTAAATCAACCGGGTCGATGAAACGTTCGTCGCAATAGCCACACATGAAGCCTAAAAGTGTCTTGTTTTTGAACGGTACAGCGTTAGAGTAAGTGAGTATGGTTTGGAGGTTAGCTCTGTGTTTGTTCTTGTCGGTTTTGACCCGTGAGGCCCAGGAGGTCAGGGACGCGAGGTCGATCCTCTCGCGGGGGACCGGCCGGCTGGACCCCGTGCGGGCGGCCGGTCTGGGTTGCTTGCGTCCCGTCTTGATGATCTGGTTTATGTCTTTCTTTTTTAGAGTGGTTATGTCTGGGAGCTCGCATGAATCTGTAAGTTCAGATTGACATATTTTAATCTGTTTAAAAAAACCACAGAATAAATAATAGTACTAGGTACAGAAGACTCACTCTCTAACAAAACGCGTCTGTTACGATCAGCACCGATATGGCCGCTAGGTGGCGACAGCGTCACGCGCGGCTTATGGCAAACCCCAAAACTGGGGTAGAACGGATGTACTTTTAGCTACCTGTAGCAAAGCGACGAAATCGCGGAGTGAGCCACGCCTGTCCCAGGTCTAGAGGTAAGAAAGAGTGAATTTCATAGATGTAATTTTCGAAATACTATTATTTGTTATTAATTAGTTATAATTTCCCTTGGGGAAAGTGTTATAATGAAAAGCAGGTACAGTGAGGTGCGATGGAAAAATTATGATTGATTCATTGAATGAATTGATTTGATTCATTCATTCATTGATTCATTGGTACCATCAGCCGTAAAAGTACATGCTGCAAAAGTATGAATAAGGTTTAGTACCACTTCGGTAATGTAACTTTTAAAGACTTCGTCGTGTTAAGAATTCCTGGGTTCCGCTCAGCAACCTAATCCCAAGAACTTGCAGGCACTACTTTAACTTCAAAACTTACTCATGGAAGAAGCTGCAGGCAGTTAACAGAGAAATTCAATCGTAAACTTTCGTAAAATTTCCATACATCCGTCATATCTGACAAATTCTCCTTTGAATCAGATGCCCGCTGTGGGCCGTCCGGAGCGGTCGCGTACTTGCGCGTCCCATTTTGACATTTCGTTTTTGCATATATATTGTCAGAAATTCTGCTTTAACTTCAAAACTTACTCATGGAAGAGGCGAGCCTGTTGACGAGCGTCCTGATCTTCCTGGCGCGCTCCCCCTCCTTGAGGGGCTTCTTCGGCGGAACGGCCTTCTTCTTGACCTCCCGGGCTTCTGGCATGATCACTTCCACGGGAACTTCTCTGACTG
Source organism: Cydia fagiglandana (assembly GCF_963556715.1). NCBI lineage: Eukaryota > Metazoa > Arthropoda > Insecta > Lepidoptera > Tortricidae > Cydia > Cydia fagiglandana. The sequence continues at coordinate 8,247,640 of NC_085955.1, forward strand.
AAAGGTAAACATGTATGCTAATATTTTCTATTAAATCAAACTAAATTTAGCAAATGAATGCAATTTTAATTAGAGATGCACCGGATATTCGTTTACTATCCGGTATCCGGCCTATCCGGCCATTATTTTAATATACGGCCGGATACCGAATAGTAACAGGCCGGATACCGGATAGTAACATTGCTTGATTTCTGAGTAAACAAATTGGATTTAAGAAACAATCACGGTCATAATCGTACTCGTTTATTAATTTAAATATTCCACCGACTTACACGCGCACTCATTTCGAACCTAGAAATGAGTCCACACGAACATTCACTAGGAAACAGGTCAAAACCTACACAATGCACGTCTGAAAAACCGAAATGTAGGTATGGTTCCGCCGGCCGAATATTCGGCGACCGGATACCGGATATTCGACCGATGTTCAGGCCGAATATCTGGTATCCGGTATCCCTTGCATCTCAAATTAATTGTTTAGTTTAAGCTCCTTTTATGTAATAAAAATATTATTTCGCTACGAACACCTCGCCCGCTTAGCAACTTCTGTACAACGACTGTATACCGTATACAACGTAAAACGCGGACTGAATAATTCTTTAACTGCCTCTCTATCTAGTGCCAAATCAAATCAACAAATCATATCCCCTATGCCAAATCAAATCAAATCATATATTTTATTTTATTCTTCTTCGCGTTATCCCGGCATTTCGCCACGGCTCATGAGAGCCTGGGGTCCGCTTGACAACTAGTCCCACGATTTGGCATAGACACTAGTGTTTACGAAAGCGACTGCCATCTGACCTTCCAACCCAGAGGGTAAACTAGGCCTTATTGGGATTAGTCCGGTTTCCTCATGATGTTTTCCTTCACCGAAAAGCGACTGGTAAATATCAAATGATATTTCGTACATAAGTTCCGAAAAACTCATTGGTACGAGCCGGGGTTTGAACCCGCGACCTCCAAATTGCAAGTCGCACGCTCTCACCGCTAGGCCACCAGCGCTTCAAATCATATATTTTATGTCATTTGAATTTTACCAGTTGCTTTTCTGTGAAGGAAAACATCGTGAGGAAACCGGACTAATCCCAATAGGCCTAGTTTGGAAGTTAGCTCTGGGTTGGAAGGTCAGATGGCACTCGCTTTCGTAAAAACTAGCGCCTACGTCAAATCATGGGATTAGTTGTCAAGCGGACCCCAGGCTCCCATGAGCCGTGACAAAATGCCGGGGCAACGCGAAGAAGAAGAAGAAGAGCGATAGAGAGTCAGATAACGAAATTCGATTTTTCGCAGTAGGCGTCTACGTCTTGTCTGATTTTACTACTAAGTGGAATGTACCTGTATCCGCCAGGAAGTAGTCATCGGAGTCGTAGTCGAAAGAGAGTTCATTTTTTGGCTCCACCTTCACTTCAAATGGCTTCTTTTCTGTAAATCAGAATATTTGTAATTGTAGTTCGTTTTTTTTTAGCATTAGAAAGAGCTTGCAAGAAGGTAAGCGATCTTGACATATCTTTTAATTGAAAAACGCTTTTAAAAATTAAAAATTATTACTTATGAAAGCAGAAGAATGTAAATGATCGTATTAGATTCATAATTGTTACATATTTGCCGTAACTTATTTTTAAAAAGTGTTTTTCAATTAAAAGACACATCAAGATTGTTTACCTTGGTTCTAATGCTAAAAAAACGAACTATAGGAATAAAACACAATATTCATTCACCATACCTCTCGGTACTGGTTTTCAATACAAATACAGTACCGACACCGGGAATTCCCGGTTCTCGCCATACAAGCTCAGTACCGGGAGCATTCCCTGATACCAAGATGACAAAAATCATGAATCTATGATAAAGGCCTCTTTTTATCATAGAAGTCTGCAAAGGACCATCTAGTGCGCTGACATCTGGCCGCAGGGTGTCGTGTTTCTCAGGTTCCGGGGAAACTGATGCCGAATAACCGGGTCTACACGGAGCGAGCTTACGCGTGAGGCAATTTCCTCGCGCACAAAACGACCAAACGTGCCTCGCGCGCGCCGCCTCGTCCGAGGCTCGTCTACACTGGCCGTTTTGTGCGCGAGCAAATTTCCTCACGCGTAATGGCTCCTCTACACGATGGGCCAACGCCGCCCACTCCAAGGGACGCATTTATGCGTTAGAGGGAGCAAGTGATATTGCTATCTCATTCTACCGCATGGCTTCGTCCCTTGGAGTGGCCGGCGTTGGACCATCGTGTAGAGGAGCCATGATGCAAATTTTGAGTATGTTCCTTATGTTGGTTGATAGCAGGGATGTTGCGGATGCGGATGCGGATATTTAAAGCCTCACATCCGCGGATGCGGATGTCAAGATTTGGTATTTAAAAACGTCAAATATTACATTTTTAGTGTTTTTTATTTAAAAAACGAAACGTTTAGTATTTGAGCAAGAATATAGGTACGTTATATTTAATAAATAGCCACGTCAAATTAAGCCGAATTTGGGCAAGCTGCGGAAATAATTCGTGTAGTTTTGAAAATTGGTACAGGCATACCTTGTGGTGTCTAGATAAACATACTAAAAGTCCTCGAGGGTAGGGGGTGTGCTGGGGGTGTAGAGGGGGGTGGAAGGTACCTTTTTTCATATTTTTGCTCATATCTCGAAAATGTGTACGAATTGCATTATAATTACTTCGGACAAAAGTTTTAACATAAAATTTACTACAAATTTGGTTATGTTTATTTTTACTCTGCGAACAATACTTTAGGAGCTACAGGCTGTTAAAGTTAAATAAGAGATAAAAAATAGACGGTTTAAAAAAACGTCGTATTTTCATAATTGTTCATCATAAATAAAAAATTTAATTGAGAATAAGCAAGCTAAATGACCTGCTGATAAAATATAAAAAAACCGGCCAAGAGCATATCGGGTCATGCTCAGTGTAGGGTTCCGTAGTTACCCGTCCGTCAAAATAGACTATTTGCAAAAACTCAAAAACTGCTTAATCGATTAGGTTCGCTATATTTTTCTCTGAAAGTCTTTACTAAGATTTACTTTCACGATTTTTTTCATATTTTTTTGGACCCATGGTTCAAATGTTAGGGGAACTAAAGTGGAAAACACAACTTTTTTTCTTTCAGATCAATTATTTCCGAAAATATTAAGCAGATCAAAAAATGGTTCTCGAAGACCCGTATTCGTTTTAAAAGACCTATCCAACGACACCCCACACTACAGGGTGGAAGCGAAAAAAAATTTCATCCCCTTTTTAATGTACGGCAGCCACCCTAAAAAAAATTTTTTTAATTTATATTTTACAACTTTGTCAGCGTAACTGATTTATATATTCGTGTCAAATTTAAACATGAAAACTAGAATTATTTTTTTTATGGTGGTTGCCCTACATTAAAGTGGGGATGAAATTTTTTTTCGCTTCCACCCTTTAGTGTGGGGTGTCGTTGGATAGGTCTTTTAAAATGAATAAGGGTCTTCAAGAATCATTTTTTGATCAACTTAATATTTTCGGAAATAATCGATCTGAAAGAAAAAAAGTTGTGATTTACCCCTTAGTTCCCCTAACTTTTGAACCGTGGGTCCAAAAAATATGAAAAAAATCGTGAAAACATAACTTAGTAAATACTTTCAAGGAAAAATATAGCGAACCTAATCGGTACAGCTGTTTTTGAGTTATGGCAAATAGTCTATTTTGACAGACGGGTAACTACGGAACCCTACACTGAGCATGGCCCGACATGCATATGGCCTATTTTTTTATATTTTATCAGCAGGTTGCTTAGCTTGCTTACTCTAAGCTAATTTTTTTATTTGTGATGAACAATTACAAAAAAAAACGACGTTTTCTTAAACCGTCTATTTTTTATTACTTATTTAACTTTAACAGCCTGTAGCCCCTTAAGTATTGATCGCAGAGTAAAAATAAACATAACCAAATTTGTAGTAAATTTTATGTTAAAACTTTTGTCTTAAGTAATTATAATGCTATTCGTACAGATATTCGAGATATGAGCAAAAATATGAAAAAAAGTACCTTCAACCCCCCTCTACACCCCCAGCACACCCCCTACCCTCGAGGACTTTTAGTATGTTTATCTGGACACCACAAGGTATACCTGTACCAATTTTCAAAACTACACGAATTATTTCCGCAGATTTTTCTAATTTGCTTAGGCTAAAACAGTAACTTGGCCGACTTTTGAGGATCTAGACGATTTCGTTATATATAAAGACGAAATTACCTAGCAGTCCTAGCACTTATGCCGCCGGCGCCGTCGCTAAATACGTTTCTGTTACCGACTTGGTCGACATCCGCATCATGCGGATGCTCCGCATCGATTTTATGCGGATGCGGATACAGATGCGGATGTTGAAAATAATGCGGATGTTCCGCGGATGCGGATGTTCGCAACATTCCTGTTGATAGAATTAACTTTTAAAATTTTGTGGAGTCTCACCATTATCCACACAAGCCTGTATCTGCTTGAGGAACTCCCGCTCGGAGACCAGCACCTGCTCCCTGAAGCGCACGGCGCTCCGCAGCTGCAAGATGCAGTCCTCGCAGATGTTCCCGTTCTCCAACTTGGCCAGCTAGCCAAAAGTACTTGTTATGGCTCCTCTACACAATGGGCCAGTGCTGGCCACTCCAAGGGACGCAGCCATGAGGTAGAATGAGATAGCAATATCACTTGCTCCCTCTAACACATAAATGCGTCCCTTGGAGTGGCTGGCGCTGGCCCTTGGTGTAGAGGAGCCATTACACATTGTTTAATTTTATATACAAATATTTAGAATATATTGAGCAACTTTTATCTTGGGACAAACCCAAAACTAAAACTGTTTGAATCTGGAATTTTCTTTTATCTTAATTAGAATTCAAAACTCTTATCAAATTTGTAATTGTAGAAATACGCGGGGACTTAAGAGGATAAAAAATGAAAAACCGGGCAAGTGCGAGTCGGACTCGCGCACGAGGGGTTCCGTACCATAAAACAAAAAAAAAACGGAAAAAAATGCAAAAAGAAAACGGTCACCCATCCAAGTACTGACCACGCCCGACGTTGCTTAACTTTGGTCAAAAATCACGTTTGCTGTATGGGAGCCCCAATTAAATCTTTATTTTATTCTGTTTTTAGTATTTGTTGTTATAGCGGCAACAGAAATACATCATCTGTGAAAATTTCAACTGTCTAGCTACCACGGTTCGTGAGATACAGCCTGGTGACAGACAGACGGACGGACGGATGGACGGACAGGGAAGTCTTAGTAATAGGGTCCCGTTTTGCCCTTTGGGCACGGAACCCTAAAAACGAAGTTCAACATCTTTCGTGAGAGATAATAAAACTGACAAAACCTAAAACATTGTATTGTTATTCAGTTCCAAATACAAGACATTTGCAGTTCTTCTGTACAGTACAGTCCGTTTTTTTAGCATTAGAAAGAACTCCGCAGAAGCAAGCGTGCAGTTTTTATCAGGCTCGTTAATTGTTAACAACTATTGAATTATCTAATGTAGCATGGTCAATACATATAATTTACTTCAAATTGTTACCGCTAAAAGTGCCAGATCTAGAACCACAAGCGAACTTCTGCGAAGTTCTTTCTAATGCTAAAGGACTATAGTTGGGTGATATAGTAAAGTTTTAAACACTGAATACTTACGGTAATATTGAAACATCCCTGCAGCATATCCGCATATATTTCGGGGGTGTCCAGCCACACATAGTTAGAGTATAAGTTCTTTACCAAGCCTTGGGACAAGCAACATCGGCACACAGTCGATAAATCCATCGTGTTTGTTATGTCATTAGTTCGAAGTACAAAACAATATCTGATTAAAATCTACTTAAAATGTAAAGATTTCTCATATTTCGATTTTACAATTGAGATGACTCATATGACATTTCAGCTCACTTGATTTGACAACTAAAACGTTTCGTTCAACAAGAATACGTTCCGTTTAAAAAAAGCCCTTATAAATGTAAATATATTTTTTAAATGGATTACGAATTATAAATTAGGGGTTATTAGGCCATGTTCTGCGTAGGTGACACCACTAGCACATACAGTAAACAAACCTCATTGACATCATCAATGATACATCATGCACATGGCCTATCGTGAAACACGACAATCGATAGTTCTGTTTCTGCCTCTCTATCACTCTTGCTTATTCGATCGATAGATAGGTATAGTGCGTCAAGCAAATCTTGTCAGTAGCAATGTAAAGCAAACTAAAGTAGGGCAACACTCAAAGAGTAGTATTGCGCTAAGAAAAGCAGCAATGTATAATGTACATCGAACCAAAACTTTTTTTTCCGCTGAGCGCGCCTTGTCACGTACGTCAATTCAAATTGTCACTCGCGGATTCTCTATTGAAAATGTTTGAAATTGTTATTAATACGTATAGACGGACAATTTAAAAGCGGTGTGTGATGTTGATAAAAATGATTAACCAATTTGAAGATCTCAAAATAAAATTGTAAGTGGACTATGCCGTTAAACAAGAATGTATGAATAAAATCATTGCTTCAGCAGGTAGATGTCATACTGGATTTTCATATTTTCTTAGATTTCTCAGTTGGCACTGTAAGCATTGTAGGCACCTTAGCTTTAATTAAGCACAGTCTTGTTTAATATATTGGTATTTAATGGTGACACAGCAGAAATATCTCTTGAAATAGAATCGATTCAGAATGAAAACATTGTAAACCATTTGTAAACAAACAAGATGATGGCTGTCATTCACGATTTTTTTTTTTTTAATTTATTATGAGCATTGGCAACTAGGCCATCAGCTCAAACACAAAACAAAAATATAGTGCGTCAAGCAAATCTTGTCAGTAGCAATGTAAAGCAAACTAAAGAAGGGCAACACTCAAAGAGTAGTATTGCGCTAAGAAAAGCAGCAATGTACAATGTACATCGAACCAAAACTTTTTTTTCCGCTGAGCGCGCCTTGTCACGTACGTCAATTCAAATTGTCACTCGCGGATTCTCTATTGAAAATGTTTGAAATTGTTATTAATACGTATGGACGGACAATTTAAAAGCGGTGTGTGATGTTGATAAAAATGATTAACTAATTTGAAGATCTCAAAATAAAATTGTAAGTGGACTATGCCGTTAAACAAGAATGTATGAATAAAATCATTGCTTCAGCAGGTAGATGTCATACTGGATTTTCGTATTTTATTAGATTTCTCAGTTGGCACTGTAGGCATTGTAGGCACCTTAGCTTTAATTAAGCACAGTCTTATTTAATATATTGGTATTTAATGGTGACACAGCAGAAATATCTCTTGAAATAGAATCGATTCAGAATGTAAACATTGTAAACCATTTGTAAACAAACAAGATGATGGCTGTCATTCGCGATCCACATTCCACAGATAAAACACAGATGACACGCGATTTTCGAATTATTCGAACACAGTGTTGCTAACCCGCGATTTTTCAAATTTGCCGCCGTTTGCTACTGACAAGATTTGCTTGACCCAGTATAATTACAATGGACAGCTTATACCTAAAATCTAACTACTACTACAATGTACACAATACAATATGATTTGAATCTAAAAGTTACATTACATTAAAACATAAAACACAAAAATAATTACAATGCCCAGTTTGTACCTAAAATCTAACAACTAATTACAAAATACAATGTGAATCTAAAAGTTACATTAGACATAAACTTTATGGTTATTTCAATCACTATTTACAAACTGCCAATAGTGTAAACGACAAATTCATAGATTACAGGATATAATTGTTTATATTTCAAAAGGCCCTGTACGGACTTTGGCAGAACTTGCAAACCTGTATCCATACACATGGCAACAAACAACAGCCTTTGTAAATTAAATGCAGGACAATGGAAAAAAATATGATCGAGATCACATACATTAAAATTACAATGTGCACAAACAGCAGAATCACTTAGTTCTAGTCTAAAGAGATGTGCAGGAAAACGAGCATGACCAATACGCAATCTACACATAGTTGTAATAAATGCCCTTTCTACATATTTTCTTTGGTATTCAAACCACGACTTGGTGCTAGGTGCTGGGACTATTTCAGCTAGCCATTTCCCTTTGACTTCTTTGGATTTAGACCACGAGTTGTTCCACCGTCTAATCATAAGTTCTTTTACAAAAGGCACTAAATCGGACTGAGGTACTTTTAAATCACAAACTTGGATATTTTCTGTGGATTTGGCAAGCTTGTCTACAAGTTCGTTACCAAAAATTCCTGAATGTCCCGGAACCCAGCAAAATTCAACAGTAATATTTCTATATAATAAAGAACTTAAACAACTTCTTCTGTCATTCACGATCCACATTCCACAGATAAAGCACAGATGACACGCGATTTTCGAATTATTCGAACACAGTGTTGCTAACCCGCGATATTTCAAATTTGCCGCCGTTTGCTACTGACAAGATTTGCTTGACCCAGATAGATAAATTTCAATTTTCGATTAAAATTTTCGGGTTTCGCGGTAGGTCACCTGTAAATTAACCGCCTTGATGCATCAATGTCATAGTGAAAACATGTCAAAAACCTCGGAGTAATTAACAATGGAGCCGCCATTAACAGGCATTCCCCTCTGTCGAAAATAGGCGGCCAATGGTCAACCATATGTATGGACTGACGTTTATCTGACATGACGTACCTATACATTTGATGTGCCCCTCCCCCGCAAAAAACGGCAGACTATTTTGTACCGAAAATTTTAGACATTGCGTCTCCATTGTTAATTACTCCGAGTCAAAAACTGTTTAAAGCGGTATCCAGGCGGGACTGATCAAATCGGTCGATTTGAAAAAAGGTGATCAAATCGGTCGATTTGATCAGACCAATTTTAGATTTATGATGATATTAGAGCCCTCTAAATTGAAAAAATGCCCCAAAACGAAAATATTGGCCTCACAAATTAATACTCTTGCGTCCGTACCTCATTTTATCGATAATATCGGTCATTATCGGTGGTTGAATTCGGCGAGCCAAATTGGCGTTTGCGTTCGCACCCTAAGTATTATATTATGCCATTTATTCAGAAACAGGATCTTTCTAGTCACAATATAGTCTTTGCAATATAGGCCAATGTATTGCGAATTTTGTTATGTTTAAGGCGTGGCAAGCAACGTCAATCACAATGATAAAATACTATATAATGTTTTAAAGTTGTTGAACAAAAGTGTCACCGTTTGAGGAGTACAATCTATGTTTTAATTATTTGCTCATGTTACAGGCCACACCCGGTACAAGAGCTACCATTTTATTCGAACAGTGTACAAAAAATACGTGCGTGTCAAATTATCTTAACAGTTTGGGTACGAGACGTGCTCATATCCCGCATGGAGAGGGCCCTGACGGACCACAAACCCACACGTGGTAAGTTCCTCTTCTTGCGGACTATTTCCACATCGATGTTAAGTAAGCAGTTTGATCGTATCGTAACTAGTGATGTACCGACTATTGATTTGGCCGACTAGCCGACTAGCCGACTAATCGGCGCCCGAATGGCCGATTAGTCGGCCGACTAGTCGGCTAGTCGGCCAGATCATTAGTTTCGTATAAGTTCAGGTGAAAAACAATAGTTTTGCTCTTTTGGTTGCGCTATTCATATATTAGCTTAGCTAAAAGGTGTTCTCTACAGGTTCAAAGACCTATCACAAAAATCCTCGTTCAATTTCTGTCTTTCTTTTATTTTGCGATCCTGAGCAGACCGTCAGTAGGTACAACTTGTAGGAGGTATTCCAAGGCTCTATTTCTCGTACGTAGTCGCCAGTTAAGAACTTATCCCCTGTGGTCAGCGTCTTTACGAGCAACGTGCCCTGTTTATAAGTCTCTAAATTTTGCAAACATTAATAGTTCCCCATGGTTCCACCATTAAAAAAAACAAAAACAGAATTATAATAAAATCCTTTATGTATACAACTTGGCCATGAAATTACACGAGAATCAGTTGAGATCGACCTGTAGAGGAAAACACCAGCCCACCACCATACGATAACGATCAAACGGTTAATTAAGTGATCAAAAGTTTTCACACCCTGAATAGGTAGTTTGGTAAAATAGACATAAAACATATGGTAAATATTGAGTGATGGTTTCTTTTTTTCTGTTTTTCATTCACTAATAAAGTGCCGACTAATCGGCCATTTTTGCCGACTAGTCGCCGACTAATCGCCGACTACAAATGTGGCCGGATAGTCGGCTTTCCCGACTAGTCGGCGACTAGTCGGTACATCCCTAATCGTAACATATAAACAGCCCACTGTTCTACACGTACGATAGATCGTTCTGTCTTACTAACTTCACTGCCAAGATACGGACTCGCTATGAAGTGAAAATGTAATAATTCATTAATATAACGAACACATATAAAACTTAATAGCGTGATGCAAAACAATTTGAGTTTTTAATAAGAATAACGATTGTTTGGTATACTATTTTCATCGATATGTAATCCCAATACATTATTTTTGTATAATTTTTAATACGCAGCAAAAGTTATCGTCATGTAAAACCGTATTTCATTTTTTTTTTTACTTATGAGGTTCATGTGACCACAGCGCCATCTAGCTGCCATAATTTCAAATTAGTTGGTGCAGTCGAACATGAATTGAGTCGAACCAACCGTCCAGTGGCGCCCTAATTGGGGGAATCACCTGATACCAATTTATTTATAAGAGTAAAGACACCGTTTGACATGTGAAAAATACTTTAGCGGTTATTAGCAGTGATCGGCACGACCCGTGCCGCATGGTGTCAATGACCTCAATCATTATGTTAATATGGATATTCCCCGGGATTGGTCATAAACGCAAACAATAGAAAACACGATAGCGACCTTCGACATGCCAGGTAGTAGTAGCCAGGTAGGGAAAGGGGTTTTTATGCACTTCAAATGATTAATATTTTAACACTTAGGTACATATTTTATATGAGTGCACGTAATATTTTACGCAGTTTAAAATAAAACCAACGTTTATATTTTCTTTAATGAAAAATGATACATTTTATTAATTTATTAAATATTCTGACTTCTATTTACAAATACATAACTCTTAATTTTTGCGAATCATGTCATGTCCATATTATTATTTCCTCTTTGAATCCCGCGGTGCGTCACGGGTCGTGCCGATCACTGGTTATTAGTATGGTATTACCTGTTTCTCCATTTTCAGCTTTTGTTATGAGAGTGATGATCTGATGATGCATCACTCTGCAAGACTAGTTTCTGTTTGGTTTGTTTGTTTGGTCATGTAAATTTTTGTGATTCAGGTACGTTTCAAGGTCTGGATCGGCTGGATCCATCAACAGAGGCGTAGCGCGAACTAATCTAGCCGTGGGCGAAGTCACATCTGCGAGAACTTTTTCTTTCATAGTGCCCGAAGGGGCCTCGCGCGAGGCCCCCATTGGGGTGTGAAGCCGTGGGCGACGGCCCACTTTGCCCACGCTTCTACGCCACTGTCCATCAACATTTGAAGAGTTATTGGACCTCATGGAACCCATCGTCAGAACTAAATGTTCATTCAGAACGTAGGTACTTGCTTGACAAACATAATGTATAAATCGGTATACTTATTAGCAATTGTTGTCCTACTGATTCCCCAACTGTTGGTTTTTGACGTGTTAAATCGATGAACACCGGTATAGCATGCACGAAAAAGTGTTACGTTGTGGACAGATCTCCATGGTAAAGTAACGTAATGTAATGGTAATTATCTCTTATGACGTTATCACGCAAAATTATAGTCCGTAAGCCGACTTTACAGACAACCATATGTTTTGTCACATAGTTTTACATTGTTTATAGATGGTCAAGCAAATCTTGTCAGTAGAAAAAGGCGCGAAATTCAAATTTTCTATGAGACGCTATCCGTTTGCGCCTACATTTTTCAAATTTGCCGCCTTTTTCTACTGACAAGATCTGCTTGACCAAGTATACCTACTATTTTTTGCTTTATCACCTAAACGGAAAAAATTGGTACTAATGTTCTTTGACAGTTCTTTGTCGTACATGTTGGTAATGATTGGAGAACCAAACATACACGTCTCTTAAAACGTAGTGATTATATTCTCTTTGGTAGTCAGTACTGTCAATGATGTCATTTCATTCATGATGATGTCAATCAGGGTTTTGTCTGTTATTATGTCTATGGTTTTGTGGATCTGTTTTTAATTTAATGCTACTAGGGACTCTATTTAATTTAATGCTCAAAAAGAATAATATATAGGAACAAGAACCTAAAGTTGTGAAAAGTCGGCTTATAGATTGTTTATTTCTATAATTAGTTCTAGCCTCAGACTACTTTTTATGGTTCTTCCAACGAAAGTTATACGGTTACTTTTACTAAGTGTTAACCTTTGTGTCTTGTGTGTTTCCTAGATAATAATATTTATTTTGACCTTCCGGTATTTGGTTATTTCATTAAATATAAGCATACGTCTGATAGTTGCAGTTTTCCGCCGCCACAGCAGCACTAGCGCAAACCGTAAACAACAATAATTTTACTTTTGTGTTTTTATTGAGAAAGAGAATGTGCTAATACAATAATGCATCAGTGCTGCGTACATAAATGTAGGAATCAAGGGAATCATTGCTTTCCGAGAGACCAAAATCTACGAAAACTATGGGAAGCGGTCATACCCACACGTGATAATAAAGTGTTTATAGCAAAGAAAACCTCAAAAATATGTGCAGCACATTTCAAATCCGACGATTTCATTAAGGTTGGATGGTTTTCAGGTAAGATTTTCATAATTATACAATTGTCACATATCGTTATCATACATACTTGTTCGTGGTCGTGACCTCATGTCTGAGGGACGTGACTTCTATGGGTTATTCTTCCTACCACTGCTCTCCAGGCCTCTCGATCTTCGGCCATCTGCATCGTTGCCTGGAGCGAAGTCTGGGTAATATTTTGGACCACATCTGACCATCTACTGGGTGCACACCCTCATTTCCCCTCATTGGGCATTTATTTGTATGATGATACAGATATTTGTTCCTGAGTCATGGTTGTTTTCTATGTATTTAAGTATTTATTATTATATATATTATGAATGTCGAAGTCATCAACCAATTTAACTTCTACACTAATCACAGAATGGTCAGAGCTACACTATATCCAAAAGCAAGGAACAAGACAAGAAGACATTTCAATTTTCACCAACACACGCTCCAGCACACAAGAAACAGAAACACAAGTGATCCCAGTGACTTTCAAAACACCTACGACAGAGAAACCAGTGAAATGTTTAACACCACAACAACAACAAAAAAAGAAAGGAAGGACGTATTGAGCTCAAAAACGAAAACACTAATTGCAGAAAGAAAAGAACTATTTAAAATGAAAAAAGACCCGACCACCTCGAAAGCCATTACCAAACTAAGCAAGGAAATCAGCAACAGTATAAGAAAGGATAAGGAAAATCGGAAGATGGACAGCATAAATTACCATATAGCTAGGACAGGAGGAATAAGGAAAGCTCTGAAAGACCTGCAAGAATCTAAAGCCTGGATACCGAGAATGAAAAATAAAGATAAGAAACAAACAACAAAAAGGACATCTATTCTCAACACCGCCACTAGCTTTTATAAGGACCTGTACTCAAGTGAAAACATCCAAGAAACACAAACCATATTCGAAGATATCAATGATGAAGTCATCCCGCCCATACTAGAAACAGAAGTTGAACTTGCAGTTAGAACACAAAAAAACGATAAAGCCCCGGGACCTGATGGTATTACCAACGAATTAATAAAGTCAAGGTTAGCTGACATCCTACATAGACTAACGGCACTCTTTAATATGACTATGAAGACAGAGGAAATTCCAATACAGTGGACCACAAGCAACATAATACTAATTCACAAAAAGGGTGACCAAGATGACATCAACAACTACCGCCCCATCAGTCTAATGTCTAACATCTATAAAATATTCGCAAAAATAATATTAAACCGCATCACAAAGAACTTGGAGGAACAGCAGCCTATTGAACAGGCAGGATTTAGATCGGGTTTCTCAACAGTGGACCATATGCACACATTGAAACAAACCATCGAGAAGTGCCAAGAGTATGGACAACCCTTATACCTAGCATTCGTCGACTTCAACAAGGCATTCGACTCTCTGGAACATAACCACATCTGGCAAGCCCTAGCAAACCAGGGTGTTGAGAGAAAATACATACAACTAATAAAGAACGTGTACAGTAACAGCTCCGCCCAAGTCAAACTAGAGTCGCTAGGAGAAGAGTTCCCTGTCAAACGAGGAGTCAGACAAGGCGATCCACTCTCACCAAAAATTTTCATTTGCGTGCTGGAAGAAGTATTTAAAAAACTTGATTGGACCGATTCAGGCATAAATGTAAACGGCAAGAAACTAAATCACTTGAGATTCGCGGATGATATAGTGCTCATGACTAACGATCCAGAGTCCCTAAGACACATGCTGCAAGACCTAACAAGCAGGAGCAGAGAGGTTGGCCTAACAATAAATAAAAGCAAAACTAAAATTATGACCAACAGAATGGAAGTACCAATCACAGTGGACGGGGAAGACATTGAATGGGTAAAATCATACATTTACTTGGGCCAACTCATCTCTATGTCTGATCAAATGCAACAAGAAATGAACAGAAGGGTCACAAATGCATGGAACAGGTTCTGGTCCCTAAAAACCATCATGAAAAATAAAGATTACCGCATCTCAATAAAAAGAAAAGTTTTCAATATGTGTATATTGCCTATACTAACATACGGATGCCAAACCTGGGCCGCAACAGAAAAAATGACACAAAAACTAATAACATGCCAGAGGGGAATGGAGAGAAGCATGTTAGGGTACACAAAAAGAGACAGAAAACGGGCGACGGAAATAAGAGAGATCACAAAATTAGAAGATGTTACTCTAAAATCAAAAACTCTAAAATGGAAGTGGGCGGGCCACATGCTCAGGGAAAAGCAGAAGTGGTCAAACATACTGACTGTGTGGACCCCACGAGACAACACAAAAAGGAAAAGAGGCAGACAATACAAAAGATGGTCAGATGATCTAAGGAAAACTGCGGGTCCACTATGGACACGACTAGCTAGAGACAGAGAGGCATGGAAGGCATTGGAGGAGGCCTTTGTGTCAAAAGGACACGTCGAGCCGACGGTTGCTGCAAACACATGAACAAATAACGAAAACTGTACTAAATATTATTATTAACTGTATGCTCGAAATTAAAGGCTTTGAAATTGAATATTATATAAATATCGTTGTCCGAGTACCCACAACACAAGCGTTCTTGGGCTTACCGTGGGGCTTAGTCAATTTGTGTAAAAAAATGTCCTATAATATTTATTTATTATTTAGAGCCACTTGCACCATCCCACTAGCCCGGGGTTAAACGGTTAACCCAGTGTCAAATTGTACAAACTCCAGATTTAACTGGTTAACCCGGGTTAGTGCTGGTGCAAGTGGCGCTGAGTGCCTTATAAAATAACTGATACTAAACCTAACTAAAATATAAAAAATCCTAAAACCTACCATCTAAGCCTAGGCCCAGCAAGATAGATGCCCATTCAGAAAGCAGCATTCTAAAGATAAGATAAAGATAAAAAATAGTTTATTCAAGTAGGCATATTACAATGCGCTTATGAACGTCAAATAAACCTTTACCGGCTCCAACCGTACACCTCTGCCCCGAGAAGATTTAAATCCCCCCTCAATTGGAGGAGGGTATCCCAATATGGGACCGGCAACAAACTCGGCGGGACACATCTTTTCAAAACATTATTACATCTTATAATTAACATGCATTACGAGTAATTAAGAAAAATACAATTTAAATTACTATAGAATTCATGCAATTATACTCAGTGAGTACATAACTTTATAGAATTTGATATAAAAAATAAACATATATGTACATGAAATCACAAATACGTAGCTCTTTCAGAAAACATATCAAATCTTACAAAAGGAAAAGAAATTAAAATCAATAAAAGAAATGAGAATACATATTATAGGAATCTGACTGATTGTTATGAGATGCTTTCATACAATTTGATGTGCTTTCTTACCTGAGCTGAGTCACCTTTAACTCTACACATAATACAATATTTTTAATTGCTACTTGTCGTTATTACAGTTTCTGGTTTGGACCATGCATGTTTGTCTGTCAAGTAGTCCTCGCCTCTGTAATAAACCTTCAACATCAATGACTTTTTTAAGTAATTCTTAAGAGCTGGAAAGGGTAATCTTAAAGCATCCTCAGGTAACTTGTTATAAAAATGAATGCATTGCCCAACGAATGACTTCTGCTCTGTATAGCTATAGCAATCCTTTGCGCGAGAAAGCTGTCTACATGAGAGTCCCCTGTTCCCACCTTTAACCTAGCTATAACTTATAAAATGTTATTGAAGTTAAACTATAGTATTTTTCAAACTGGAAGGGTACACTGATAGTTGCCATCTCCATTCAATTTATAACCTAGAAATGCCAAATGTTGCAAATTGTATGCATTTAACATCTATCAGCTTACCCTGCCTGTTTGAAAAACAATAAAAAATTAAAAAATAATAATTTAGCATATATACGTCCCACAGCTGGGCACAGACCTTCTCTCAAGCATGAAGGGTTTGGGCTATAGTCCCCACACTGGCCAAAAATACTATCATAATATTCTGAGCAGAACCTAAATTCTTATTTTGTTATTATTTTCAGGATTAGTGAACATAAGGCGCATTTTAAAGAAGGGAACAGTGCCTTCCATCTTTCAGTGCCACAAACCGGAAGATGTCAAATCTAAGCCAACCCTAGAAGGGGCTGGACCGGGTGAGTTGTGCCCTGCCTAAGCCGATGGTTCTGGGTTCAAATGTTGTTGTTGTTAATCCTAGGGCACCCCGAAGGTGCACGGGTCATTTAATTCTGAAATGATTTAGTAATAATTTTTTTTGTTTAAATATATGTATACTAGCTATTGCCCGCAACTTCGTCTGCGTAGAATTAGTGACAGCAGCTAAAGTAGGTATAGCGCCAAGATAATGCTAATAGCAATCATTCAATTCGCGCATTGCTTACTTCCTTCATTCATTAGGCAATTCATTAACTCTTTCAATTCCACCCCCCTTTGCACTCTATTCAGGGATGATTTCCGACATAAAAACTATCTTATGTCCTTCCCCGGGACTCAAACTATCTCTATACCAAATTTCAACTAAATTGGTTCAGCGGCTTAAGCATGAAGAGGTAACAGACAGCCAGACACACTTTCGCCTTTATAATATTAGTATGGATTCTTTCTTGCAGGTATGGTTACTTTGGAACTGGAAGTATTGAAAAAGGAAGTTGTGAAAAAGGAGCCCGTATGTGATGATTTTGTCAGTGAAAATGCTACCAGCCTGTATGACGTTCATGTGGCCAATGATGATGATGGTTAGTATTAAGTAACTATGACTGCCCCATTCTAACTTTAAGATACGTCAATTAATAGATCTAGAAACGATATGCATTAGATGCGTCAGTGTCAAATGTGACGTTTTTGTTAGAAGAAAGGTCACATTTGACACTGACATATTTAATCCATATCGTTTCTAGATCTATTAATTGACGTATAAAAGTTCGAATCGGCCAGTAAGTTATCATCTTCCTCGCGTTATTCCGGTATTTTGCCACGGCTCATAGGAGCCTGGGATCCCCTTGACAACTAACCCCAAGTATTGACGTAGGCACTAGTTTTAACTAAAGCGACTGCCTACTGACCTTCCAACCCAGAGGAGAAACTAATTAGGATTAGTCCGGTTTCCTCACGATGTTTTTCTTCACAGAAAAGCAACTGGTAAATATCGAATGATATTTCGTAACATAAGTTCCTATTTCAAAAACAATACAATTGCTTCTGGGTCTCAGGAGGATAGTGGTATAAATAAAAAAACCGGGCAAGTGCGAGTCAGACTAGCGCACGAAGGGTTCCGTACCATAATGCAAAAAAAAGCAAAAAAAAACGGTCACCCATCCAAGTACTGACCCCGCCCGACGTTGTAACTTCGGTCAAAAATCACGTTTGTTGTATGGGAGCCCCACTTAAATCTTTATTTTATTCTGTTTTTAGTATTTGTTGTTATAGCAGCAACAGAAATACATCATCTGTGAAAATTTCAACTGTCTAGCTATCACGGTTCGTGAGATACAGCCTGGTGACAGACGGACGGACGGACGGACGGACAGCAGTCTTAGTAATAGGGTTCCGTTTTACCTTTTGGGTACGGAACCCTAATTAAGGTTCTAATAACTCTTTCTTGCAGGTATGGTTACATTGGAACTGGAAGTAGTCAAAAAGGAGGTAGTAGTAAAGAAGGAGCCTCCGTGTCATGATTCAGGCAGCGAAGATGTCGCCAGCCTGTATGCCGGTTGTGTGGTCAAAAATGAGCCCAGGCTAGGGCCTGAGAGCTTTCAGCAGCATATGAGTAGTAAGTATCAAGTACATAGTTATAGTCTAAGACCCACTTGCACCTTCCACTAACCCGGGGTTAACCGGTTAAACCTGGAGTTACCATGGTTACCAGTACAATTTGACACTGGGTTGACGGTTAAACCGCCTAACCCCGGGTTAGTGGGATGGTGCAATAGGCTAAGTCACCAACCAACCAAGCCAACCTATAGGTCCCATGCATTAACTATAGGGGGCAGCATAGGAGCCGTCTCAGATTTTTGGCGTGAGGCGTAAATGCGTCGTTTACGCTTCCGAAGTAGCTCACAAGATGGCAGAACCTGCTATGCACAAGGAAACGTACCAACGAGAACGGTAGATGGTAGCACTTGCTTTGGCAATGTCCATGTGCACATACCAATGTTTCCGATTCAGGCCACAAGATGGCAGACCCTCCAACGCGCACGGTCCCTATAGTACAAACTAGAGATGCAACGGATAGTTGTTTGGCCGGATACCGGATATTCGGCCTGACCATCGGCCGGATATCCGGTATCCGACCGCCGAAAACTCAGCCAGCGGATCTATACCTTACATTTCGGTTTTTCAGGTCCGCATTCTGCAGGTTTGACCTGTTTCCTAGTAAACGTTCGCGCGGACTCATTTCTAGGTACGAAATGAGTGCGCGTGCAAGTCAGTGGATTATTAAAAACATTTTAATAGTTATTTGTTTTACAAGGGGGCAAAGTTGTTGTTTAACTGCTCGTGCTAATATTGATACCCGAGCAAGCGAAAGATTCCAAAATTGAACCACGAGCGTAGCGAGTGGTTCGAAAAATGGAATCTTGAGCGTTGCGAGGGTTTCAAAGCACGAGGGTTAAACAAAATTTGCCCCCGAGTGAAACACAAAATTTTTCACCACACCAACCTGAAGCAAATATTAAATGTAAAATATCAAACAAAATCATACCAAATCAAATCCAAATGAATGTTATTAAATATTTATCATCCAAAATCATCATTTAAAAGTCATTTCTACCAGCAAACATAAGAAACCAACTCAAAATTTGCATTTGATTACTTTGTCTCCCATGTGAATAAAATGCAACTTTGCTATCAGTTTTTAAAGTGCAAAGTAAGCCTTTCCGAGCTGGTGTGGCGAAAAATAATAAACAAGTATATATTAAGATTAAGATTGCACCATAGTCGAGTAGATGGCGTTAATTTCAATATTTAACAAATGAACACATACCAGTGAAAGAACATGGGTCAAAGTCAGTTCCAAACAAGTGCGAGTCGGACTCGCGCACGAAGGGTTCCGTACCATAATGAAAAAAGAAACGGTCACCCATCCAAGTACTGACCCCTCCCGACGTTGCTTAACTTTGATCAAAAATCACGTTTGTTGTATGGGAGCCCCATTTAAATCTTTCTTTTATTCTGTTTTTAGTATTTGTTGTTATAGCGGCAACAGAAATACATCATCTGTGAAAATTTCAACTGTCTAGCTATCACGGTTCGTGAGATACAGCCTGGTGACAGACGGACGGACGGACGGACGGACGGACGGACGGATGAACAGCGAAGTCTTAGTAATAGGGTCCCGTTTTACCCTTAGGGTACGGAACCCTAATAATAGGGTCCCGTTTTACCCTTTGTGTGGAGTGTAGACTGTAACTTTTCGTGATGAGGGGTTCGTTGGGTGAAGCGTAGAAACTCGCCGCTGGAACGCGCTGGCCGTCGTGCTGTCTCGAAGTCCGCTATACCTCCATTTACCGGAATATGTGTTGTGTGAAATAAAAACACATATATCTGAGTTTAATTACTGGAGAGTGTTCAGGCAAGTGATAGAGTTAAGCTCTCTGAGTTCTCTGAATATGCTACAAATGGCGCGGGTTTATATAGGAATGGCCGGGCGATTTGCATCTCTGAACTAGTGGGCATTATATGCAGAGTGAGTTTTATTTATTTCTGTCAATCTCGTTAATTATAAGCACGTATGAAAGGAGCACGAATCCTAGACTTATAAATAGGTACAATATTAAGCACGTATGAAAGGAGCATGAATCCTAGACTTATAACTAGATATAAAACATTCCACGCAATTCATTTGACATAATATACGAGCACAAAGTAAAACATGATATACAAAAGTAAAAATAGTAACCTAAACGTAAAGACTAATTTAACACATGCATGAACCCTAATAGCTATTTACGACAGTCTCCCCCACGTGTGTTAACACCGTCTTCATGCGCGGAGTAAATGGGGATGAGTCTAGAAACTGGGCGGCGGACGTCACCTGCGCGTGTGCGAACAATGGCCATCCAGGCCAGGATATAGCTGGGCGATTACGCCTCTGGGCCACGTTCCTCGTTACTACGTCACCTTCATGCAGTTTCTTTACGTTTTCTTAGCGAGCAATACGGCTTTGAAAACCTCGGCGGCAACCAGACTACCAGCGGTGGCGCGAACTAACCGTACATTATCAATGAACGATCGCCACGCGGGTGCGAGTGAGACGGATATAGGCCTGTCCCAATCGATCCCTGTCCGCCAAACGAAACGTAACATATCGCGATCTTGCTCTGTTATTTCGATCTGTAAAAACATCTGTTTGACGTCGGCTAACACCGCGATTTTACTTTCGCGGAAGCGCATTAATACGCCAAAAAGTGACTTTAACAGGTCGGGGCCAGCCAACAGCGCGCTGTTAAGCGAACGTTCGCAAGCTGTGGCGGCCGTGTCCCAAACTAATCGCATTTTGCCGCGTTGCGGGTGAAAAGTTGGGAAATGCGCCAGAGGCCACGTCCGGGGTGCCTCGGGGGGCGGTGGCGAGTCTATTTTCTCCGCGTAACCTTTGTCAAGCAACATACACTTTGCATATTCGGCTTTAAGTTTCGCATCGTGGTCTAGCTTTCGTTCTAGACTGTACGGCCGTTGCAATGCTTGCGCTTGGTTATTGGGGAGTTTCTCGTCATCTGACCGCCAAAGTAAGCCCGAGCGATACCTTTGCTCCCCCGGTATCTTTTCGCAGGTGGCTTCTAGTAAATCTAGCGCACGTTGGTGGGGGTCGGCCCTAGGTAACTTCTGCGAAACGCCTAATGATTCTACCTCAGAATGCCGTTTCACAAGTTGTAAGGCCTCGTCGTCCGCGGTATTAGGCTTTGCGTGCCCAACCAATTGTACCGCGGGCGCGATTCTGTCCGCAGTTTCGTGTAGCGTCAGTCATTGTCGCGCCTTCGTCAAGTGGCGCGAGGGTTTGGACGGTACCTAACGGTTCCGACACCTCTACAGGCATGACTTTGTGACACGTCTGCGGCAGTCTAACATTGAGTACTGCAGGTGCTGCCGGGACTCTATTACCGCTCGCGGACGCGGCCGCGTTTCGACCGTGTAATAGTTTATTATGTCCGGCTTCGCACTGATTCATGCCACACGCGACATATTGGCACCCATAAGGCTTAGGGTGACTCGCGCCTAAACATCTACAGCACAATTTAGCACCCTTTGCCAAGTCCCATCGCTTAGATATAGTCGCGGCTAGAAATTTCAAACACTCACTAACTTTGTGTTCTTTGCCGTTCTTACATATGGCGCACGCATCGCGCGAGACAGAGACAGACGATGTCTGCTGCCTGGGCTGAGTTCTGGTTGACGCTGGCTTTTTCTTTAAATTACTATCGCGGTGCTTTACTTGAGCTACGGTCGATTTATTAAAACGTGATCTATTTCCCGTATCACGTGGGTATGATTCGTGGGAATCTGACTCCGAATCCGAACTATAGTCGCGAAAGGACGCGGGGGCGCGGGACCCAGTGAGAGCGCTGCTCGATCGACTGGGCTCGCGCACAGAGGAAACCGCGCTTCGTTCACTTCGCGATCTACTAGACGCATCACGGTAGAATGCGGGGGCGCGAGACCCAGAGAGAGCTTGGCTCGATCTTCTAGGTTCGCGCACAGAGGAAACCGCACTCACTGCACTCCGTGATTCGTCAGACGTGTCACGGTAGAACGCGGGGGCGCGTGACCCAGAGAGAGCTTGGCTCGATCTGCTCGGTTCGCGCACAGAGGAAACCGCGTTCACTGCATTCCGTGACCTGTTAGACGGCTTATGTCGGTTTATGCGCTTGGCCGCAGTGCTAATTCCGTTAAGAAACTCGGATATCGCAACTAACCCGGGTGATTCTACGTTAGACTGCCTGTATTTGGCCCATTCATAGCGCACTATCAGATTCAATTTATCCACGATTTTATTCACAAGCTCAGGCGCGTGCAAGTATTTCTCTTGACGCAAGGATCTAATGGTGGCGACGGCATTCGCTACATGCGCGGCGAATGAGGTTATATTAGAATTGTCTTCGGATAAACGCGGCATGCGTTTAACGTTATGAATTTCCGTAAGAACAATCTCCTCAGGGTCGCCGAACTGCCGTTCCAGCGCTTCCATTATCTCGTACGGATCCTGAACCGTGTACATTATTGATTTTACGGCCGTCCGAGCTTCGCCCTTAAGTGCGCGCCTAATCCGACTGACGTTATTGACGGCACTAAACATGGGCGACGTATCTTCGAACTCTGCCCTAAATGATATCCACTCGGTGATATCTCCGCCGAATGTAGGCAATTCCGGCGGTTTATGGTACATTGGCGCGTAGGTACCGTGCGGTACCTCTACAATGCGCGGGGGTGGTCTGCTAGCCCGATCGACGGCATGCACGCGGCGGCGGATGCGTTTGCGCGGTCTCTTTCGGCGGCGGGATTTTAACGTTTTCCTTTGCGATCTCGTGCTGTAACCTAGCTTGTCGTTCTACCCAACTTCTAGTCCGTTCTTCGACGGTCGCGTCACTGCTGCCGACAGACTGCGCCTTCAGTTGCGCAACCTGCAGCCGTAAATTTGCAGTGTCGGACTTTGTCTTAGTAGCTTCGACGGTCGCGTCACTGCTGCCGACAGACTGCGCCTTCAATTGCGCAATCTGCAGCCGTACATTTGCAGTGTCGGACTCTGTCTTAGCAACGGCTAGACGGGCTTTACGAACCTCGAGCTCGGCCATTAGCACGGCCAATTTATTATCGCGTTCCCTAACCGATTTGCGACTCCTATGTGAATCGCGATTAGACGGCGCCCGCGACGGCGATGGCGGCGCATCGATGTCTTTATTCACTAGCGTACCTAATCTACTACGATTTACTACCGTGGCATTTAACCCTTTGACCGCCGTTGTCCGGTATAGAAGACAACGATAGAACGATACGCTGGCGCCGTCGTCTTGTATACAAGACACAAATTCAACCACTGAGTTAATGTGAAAATAATAACAATTGCAATTTCATTTACACTCGTGTTCATATTTAAGGTCTTTGTTTTTTCATTTATTTGCTTTTTAAGCCGCTATATAAATCCCTTCTTTTATAATAAGGCATTTAAAAAAATTGCTCCAATTTTCAACATTTTTCATGTTCCTCGTCGCCGTTGTCTTGTATAAAAGACAGCTAGGGATGGGAATGTTAACTCGATATGGGAATTTTTAAAGTAAATAAATATAAAGTCAGAAATATGTTTTTATCTAAGTATTTGAACACTTGTTAATCGACAATTTTTTTCAACGAATAGTAGGTATAACTACTTACTAGAATACGTAGAACGAGAGTCAGATAGGCATAACTATATTTAAAGTTCAGGCAGCTTCTTTAGTTCTATAAACTAGAGTCAGACAAGTAAATTTGCCCTTGTAGATTGTGGACTATTTAATTGCAGAAGAGATAAATAAAAAAAATAATTGATGTTATTTTATAGCTTAGTGGGAAGGGATACACCGCAGCGACCGCTTCGCACAAGAGTGGTACAGGGACATACCTGTTTATCAGACTTTAGTTTTTGTTATAACATTGAAGTTAATGTGTAATTTTTTTATAACAAGTCGTTGAACGTTTTTTTGATAAGAGTTTACCTATATTAATGTAAACCAAACTGAAATTATAATGATAGATTCTAATTCCGGAATAATATCTTCACTCATTAAAAATTCAACCCACGTGTAATTTTCACTAAAACAGTTCCGGTATATTGACTTTATCGACACATGATGCGCAGCTTTAACGTTACGCCAATAAAGTTTACGTACCGACAAGCGCTTACGCCGTTGACCTAGAGACTATTATTACTTGATCCGCGCGGAAACAGTCCTTGTCGATCTGCACTGCGGGCAGTCCATGCGCGCCGTTGTCTTGTATAAAAGACTTCTCGTACAGCCTAGTGCGGCGATATCACGTCTTGAATCGACATTGTTTAGTGGTTGTTTTTTATGTTAAATCCCTATATTTTAAACATTTTCGGGTGTAAAACATATGTTTAATTTTGGCAATTTGGAATTAAATCAAAACAGGATAAGAACAACGCTAAATTAAAAAGATTTTTATCATAAATTGTAAATATCGATATCACTATCTGCAATCCCTAAACTTTTTATTAGTTGTTTACTTAAAATTGGCTCTGGCGTGTGAGTGAGCGTCTTTGCGGACTAGGTCCGGCGGCCAAAAGGCGTTTCCGAGTGTACCGACTCGTTTCCACCGGTAGTATTCGGGTTGCCACTGGTGCCCTTGCTCCACGTATTTGTCTCGCCGGACGTAGTCTTACCGGACGAGGGGGTAGGGGTGTCCATGTACGGTGCGGGCGCAGGCGGGCCCTTGGTGCGTGGTCGTAGGCTCCTTGCTTCCTTTTCGGACATCTTTCTGGCTGGAACCACTTCACTTCACTTAACACACGCGGGGGTCCCTAACTTGACCTGCCTATATCTATGACTGACCGTTACTGAGCGTAACGTCAGGCCCTAAGCGTAGCGTGGATCCCTCGTGGCACTGAATCTCCCGCAATGGCAAAGTGCTATGCCTAGAACGTTCGAAAGCAGTGTGTGGGTATCAACCATGTGACACATGCAACGAAAGTTGCCAGGACACGTGAGCGGAGGACGACCTACACGCTGCACGGTCCGACCGGCAAGCCGGTAAATGGGTTACGGAAAGGTATTGGGGTTGGGTCTGAGCCGAAGCGAACCTCTAGGCCCAGCGCGTTCTTTATTCAGTCTTGCCGTCTGAGTCAAGCAATGTCGCTTAAAACTCAGCGCGTACTTGTTTCTTTCTTGCCGTCTGAGTTAAGCAATGTCGCTTGAAACTCAGCGCGTACGTGTTTCTTTCTTGATTCTGAATTAAGCTATGTCGCTTGAAACTCAGCGCGTACGTTTTTCTATCTTCATCCGGCTTCAAAAGGACCAAACTGTGGAGTGTAGACTGTAACTTTTCGTGATGAGGGGTTCGTTGGGTGAAGCGTAGAAACTCGCCGCTGGAACGCGCTGGCCGTCGTGCTGTCTCGAAGTCCGCTATACCTCTATTTACCGGAATATGTGTTGTGTGAAATAAAAACACATATATCTGAGTTTAATTACTGGAGAGTGTTCAGGCAAGTGATAGAGTTAAGCTCTCTGTGTTCTCTGAATATGCTACAAATGGCGCGGGTTTATATAGGAATGGCCGGGCGATTTGCATCTCTGAACTAGTGGGCATTATATGCAGAGTGAGTTTTATTTATTTCTGTCAATCTCGTTAATTATAAGCACGTATGAAAGGAGCACGAATCCTAGACTTATAAATAGGTACAATATTAAGCACGTATGAAAGGAGCATGAATCCTAGACTTATAACTAGATATAAAACATTCCACGCAATTCATTTGACATAATATACGAGCACAAAGTAAAACATGATATACAAAAGTAAAAATAGTAACCTAAACGTAAAGACTAATTTAACACATGCATGAACCCTAATAGCTATTTACGACACTTTGGGTATGGAACCCTAAAAAATATATACATTTTGAGTCTTAAACCTGTGTCGATAGTTGACAGTAAATTTACTGTAACTACAAAATTTACTATGACAATGACTGTCTATACACTCTATTCTCTTTGTTGCAGGTAACCATACATTGGAACTAGATATAGTGAAAAAGGAAGTAGTCATAGAGGAGCCCCCAAGAGGAGCCTTTGCTTACGCCCCCTATGTGGTCAAAGATGAACTCGCGCTTGGATCCTTGTGCCAGCAACGGCATGGTTAGTATCAGCAGTAGAATATATACAGGGTAAATTTTCAAACAAGCAGATACGTCTGCGAGCGATATTCCAAATAAAATAATATAAAAAAAATATATATTAAAGGAAAAAAAATTAAAAGTAACGCTTCCGGCAGAACCTTTTCCATTTTTTCCATTAATATAAAATTTTGATACAGGGTGGCTAAGAAATGACTGCATTCCCTTTGCCAGGGAGGTTTTGAGATTATCGCCCCCGAAATCGCGAAAAATGTTTTACCCTCCCAAAGAAAATGGACCAGCCATAATGTATGAAACAGCCATAATTTTTTTGCTATTTCGGGGTTGGTCTTATAGTAAAAGTTGATCAGTATAATCCCAAAACCTCCCTGGCAACAGGAATATAATTATTATTTTGCCACCCTGTATACTAAGCTCTTAAGTTCATTTATGATTTTAATAATCGGTACAATCCAACTTATGGTTATTTTCTACAAATCAAATTGTAGAACTTATTGCGCTCGTGACGTAGGCGAAAGAAATAAATATGTAGTAGGTACTTAAATATTAGGCATTTGTATATGAATGGTACAAAATAAAAAATCATCGGAAAATTTATTTAGTTTTATTAAAATTAAATCAATTATCATTTATTTTTAGTAACTTATGGACTCATTATTTTTAGTTAGTATGTACTTCTAGTTATGTCAAAACCTATATTTCATAAAAATAAATAATTACTAGGGCAATGTTTCTAGAAGTACTTAAATAATAACCCCCTTATTCATAAACGTTTACTAAAGTTGACAAGCCGATAATAATCGTTTGTCCCTTTCCGACGTATTGGTATGATGGAAAGGGACAAACGATTATTATCGGCTTGTAGACTTTAGTAAACGTTTATGAATAAGAGGGTAAGTAGTTAAACATAATAAATACTTCTAGAAAGATGCAAATCATCATAATGCCTCAAATATGGGCAGCCGAACCGCTCGGCTATCGAACGCAGAACGGGGTTGGGGCTGACCCTAAGCTATAGTTCGTTTTTTTAGCATTAGAAATAAGGTACACAATCTTGATGTGTCTTTTAATTGAAAAACACATTTTAAAAATAAGTTACGGCAAATATGTTACAATTATGAATCTAATACGATCATTTATATTCTTCTGCTTTCATAAGTAATCGTTTTTGATTTTTAAAAAGCGTTTTTCAATTAAAAGACTTGTTAAGATCGCTTACCTTCTTGCAAGTTCTTTCTAATGCTAAAAAAAACGAAGTGTAAGTAAACTTCTCCTTAACCCTTTCAACGCCATGCCAAAAACAGATTTTTTCCAGCCGCTGCAGACACAGACATTGTAAATGCAAGCGCCTGCGGACACCCTCCGGCCCTTGTCGCACCACCGCGCCAACCAATCAGCGAGCGCGACTGCACTGCCATCAGCCCCGATACGTCAACCAAAAAGAAACCTAAAGCCTGCGAAACATGCCAAAAGACCTTCACCCGAGTCAGAAGTTTAAACATACATAAATTAATACACACCGGCGAGAAACCACACTCGTGCAATGTATGTGATAAAAGTTTTAAGCGCGAGTATGATTTGATGTTACACCAACGAACGCATACCGGAGAAAAACCATATTCGTGCGAAACATGCAACAAGCAGTTTGGGAAAAACAGCGATTTAAACAAACATATTCGAACACACAAGGGGCTGAGATACTCCTGCGATATATGTGAGCAGGACTTTGTAGAATTGAGCACCATGAAGGCACATAAACGCACTCATGAAAAGGCATTTCCGTGCGAAATTTGTGGTAAATCGTTTAAACAAAAGAACTATTTATATAAACATAAACAAATACACAACGGGGTGAAACCATACAGTTGTGATATATGTAAAAAGGGTTTTACGTACTTGCATAATTTAAAGGATCATGAACGGATCCACACAGGTGAGAGACCATTTTCATGCGACTTGTGTGAAATGAAGTTTAAACAGCTGAGTACTTTAAATACACATAAACGAACTCATGCAGGCTTTTTATATTGAGACATGCAGTTTCCACATATAATAATTTGCATATACGAACTAAATAATAGATTTCACAGAAACTTGTTGGTGTGTTAAATATATTAAGAACATGTCGAGCGTTTTTCGATTTAAAATACGTGAGTGACCCGTTCTTAATATATTTAATATGTCGGTGTCTAACGGAAGTTTTGTTATTAAACTTGTTGGTGTGTCTAGTGACCTCCGAGCAGGGGCGTTTATTGCCCAGAGACAAAGTTTAGCCCAGCACAGAGGGAATGCGGCCAGTGTCCTGGGAACAATGCCTCGGTCAACACTACGATTAGATAACGAGTAATTTAAAAGAGTTATTGAATGTAATGTATTTTTGTGTTAGATTTTAGTTTGTAAGTAAGGATTTTCTGCAAAAAGATCATTGATCCTGACACTATTCGAACCCTGTAAATAAAAATAAAATGATATGTACCTACTTATATACAATTTCATGCAATGTATGTAGTATTAGCATTTTATTAATTATTCTCTTTTATTTCTCTTTTAACTTAAGTTAGGTTATTTCATAACATGGTACCTAATAAAAAGAATTATGGATGTAATACCCTACCACACCATACCCTAATAATATAAATTAAATGAAACTAGACAATTTTGCAACGTCTTTTATTTATTCTATTACTGCTATAGGTTTACCACTTATATATAAGTATAATGAAAAACATTGTGTAACACTGTAAAATTTCACTTACGAGGGGGGCCTCGTTGCATAATGTACTATTTCACACTTTTGCAGGCATATGCCTTTTCTCCTCCATGTATTCGTTTATGGAGTTTAAAGTTACCCCCGTTGTTAAAATTCTTTTTGCATATTTCACAGAAATACGGTCCTACTTTAGTATGAAATTTCTTGTGCATCTTTAAATTTTCCATTGTAGTATATACATCGCGACATATGTCACACGAGTATGTTTTCTTTTCATGGGTTCGTTCGTGCCTTTTAAAATAATGCATATTGACAAAAGTTTTGTCACAAATGTTGCACGTGTATGTTTTCTTTGCACTGTCAACTGTATGTGCTTTCAAACTGGAATGATTCGTAAAATCCTTTGCAAATATCTTGCAAGAAAACGGATTATAACCTAAGTGCGTCCGTGCATGTATTTTTAAATCATCAGGTAGCAGAAACTGTTTTTTACATATTTCACAAGAATACGGCTTTTCAGTCTTGTGGATTATTTTATATTCCTTCAAATTGGTCGGTGTAGTAAATGCCTTTTCGCTGGCATATGGTCTCTGTCCTGTGTGTAATTGTTTGTGCGTGACCAATTGAGTTAAGAACGCAAAATCCTTGTTACATATGTCGCAGGTGTATGGTTTGTATCCTATGTGGCTTAGCATATGAATCGTTACTTTGTCGTATTGGTCGAATTCTTGGTCACATGATTTGCAAGTGTGTTTTTTCTTTGGATTATTTTGTATAGGTCTTTTGGAAGTAGTAGTAGTAGGGGGCAGTGACCGTTGGCTACTCCTTGATCCGTCATTGGATGTGGTGGCCAACTGCTGCCCACAGGTGTCCAGATTAGCTCCATCCACTGCAACAAAAAAAAAACATGCAATATATATATATCTACACTTTTTGGGATAATAGAAACTTTCTGCATAACTTGTATAGTGTTAGCGAAAGCCCTGAACCCATTTTGTCGAATGAGATATGATACATAACTAGTTTGGGGCTATTCATAAATTACGTCATTTCAAATTAGGGGTTGGGGGTCTGGACATCCGATGATGGTAGCATGACTTAGGAGGAAACGGGGTCATTCGAAGCATGATTTTGGATGATTTTAGAGGGGGGGGGGGGGGGTCAAAAATCGATGACATGATTTATACACAGCCCCATTTCTATATATATTAAGTATGTATTTTTCTATATAAGTATGTAAATTGTACCCAGCACCCACAGTACAAGATTTGCTTAGTTTGGGGCTAGGTTGATCTGTGTAAGATGTCCCCTCTCTATATATTTTTTTTATTAAACTCCCAAAAGTGTTTTATCGAAACAACAAAACCTACAAGGTGATCCTAATTATAACAAATGAAAGTAAAAAAAACAACATACCCGAGGCAAGAGGCGCGCCGGGCCGCTGCAAGCACTCCGGTCCCAGCACCAGTTCCTCCTTCACCGTGTGATCGGCATAAAGACTGGGGAAGTCTTCAGACACATGCTCATCCTCATGGGGCTCCTCCTTTATTAGTAACTCCTCATGCAATCCTAGTCCCTCCGTGTCCTCGAGGCCGGTATTAAGACTGGCCAGGTCTTCAGTAACACGCTCATCCTCCTCATAGGGCTCCTCCTTTATTAGTAACTCCTCATGCAACCCTAGTCCCTCCGTGTCCTCGTACCCGGTATTAAAACTGGCTAGGTCTTCAGTAAAGCGCTCATCCTCCTTATGGGGCTCCTCTTTTACTAGTAACTCCTCATGCAACCCTAGTCTCTCCTTGACCTCGAGGCGGGTATTAAGACTAGCTAGGTTTTCAGTAGCGCACGAGTTGTCCTCTCGGGACTCCTTATTTCCTACTAAATTCTCTTTCAGCACTACTCCCTCCTTCATCTCATGGTCAGTATAACGACTGTTCAGGTCTTCGGTGACGCACAAGTCCGCCTCTAGGGGTTCCTCCTTTACTAGTGACTCCTCATGGTTAGTGTAAAGACTGTTCAGGTCTTCGGTGGCGCACAAGTTGTCTTCCTCCCGGGCCTCCTTGTTTACTAGTAACTCCTCTTGCGTCACTAGTTCCTCCTCGTAGTTGGCGTAAAATCCGGTTTGGTCTATGGTAGCGCACAAGTAATTCTCCTTACATGACTCCTTTACCACTGACTCCTCTTGAACTAATTCCTCCATCTCGTAGTCGGTATAAAGGTCTTCAGTCATGCACAAGTTACGCTCCTCACACTCCTCCTCTGAAATTGAATAAAATGCACTATATGACAGCAAGTACTTTAGGTGCATTGTATATTTTAGGATTTTTTGGTAACTTAAAAAGTGATATGGCGAACTGAAGCTGGTAGCTTTTTTCGACGTCCATTGATACTGTGTGAATAATATTAACCTAACATTTGTTAAAATCAAGTTTAACACAATGTCACAGAATAAATAATAGTACAAGGTACGTGTGGTAGAAGACTCACTCTCTAACAAAACGCGTCTGTTACGATCAGCACAGATATGCAACTACATATTTTGGTACAGTCACCTGCAATAATATGTTACACAACGAAGGCCGCAAAAATATCTGACACGATCTTATTTGTAGAGCCATAAGAGTCACATATTTTTGCGGCCTTTGAAGAGTAACATTTTATTGCTTGTGACTGTACATCTGTTGATTCACTATTTCCCAGCAATACAAACTCACTTGTATTATCAACATTACCTGCTTTTATTTCTTTCTTCCTTCGTTGGTACCTGGATATTGCCGCATTTTCGTCAATCCGCTTAGATGTGTAATTTGCGGGAAATATCTTTGGAACGTAACTGGGACTGGCTTGTTCATCAGCCTTTTTACCACCAATAAAGTGAGCGCTGCAAATTCTGTCCTCCGTTTTTGGTTGCCATAGGGATCCATCGGGACTGTAATATAGTAATTTAAAAATTTACTTAACTTCTCAAAAATAAGGTTCAAATTAGAATGGAACAGGAAACCTTTTTATAGGTCTCCGGGCGGCTAGAGGATAATACAATTACAAGAAGCACTGGTGACCTAGCGGTAAGAGCGTGCGACTTATCCAGAGGTCACCCGAGGCTTCTACAAATAAGTTTGTCATTTGACATTTACCAGTTGCTATTCGGAGAAGGAAAACATCGTGAGGAAATCGGACTAATCCTAATAAGACCTAGTTTCCCCTCTGGGTTGGAAGGTCAGATGGCAGTCGCTTTAGTTAAAACTAGTGCCTACATTAATTCTTGGAGTTAGTTGTCAATCGGACTCCAGGCTCCCACGAGCCGTGGCAAAAAATGCCGGGATAACGCTATCTTTTTAGGTAGGTGTAAGAGATATTTTGGTCGCCCATGAGGTGGACGGACCAAATAAAGGCAGCAATGGACGGCCCCTTGCACGAATGCGCTAAACGCGCAGCCGTCAGGGAGGAGTGGAGGCGAGCCATCAAGCGTGTCACAAAGGGAGACTTCCAATGATGACCACGACCGCTCTGTCAAGAGTGTCCCGATCAAGAAGAAGAAGAGATATTTAATATTGGGCTGAATACCTCTAATTTAGAGATTAGGTAACTTACTTTGTTCTTCGTATGGCTGTTATCCACTTGTTTCGTTGTTCCTGTTTATACCATATTTTTGGAAATCTGTAGAATATGCAGTCACTGTTCTTGTTAGTGTTTGTACAATTCACAACAACACAAAATATTTTTCGTACCATTATTTGCCTAAAAACAAATTATTGCTTTTCTTTTAATAATGGCTTCTACTACTCGCTAAATTTAGCAAGGTGGATTCTGCCAATGTCGAGGTGTGGACTTTTGAGTAGCGAGACGAGAATGTTCTGTTAAATTTGGATTTATGTGGAAGGTTATGCTGGGTACCTAAAACAAACAAATTATTATGGGCATACACATGACATAATTGACACGGTACCAATATTTGTGAAAAAGAGCAGAAAGCGTATGACAGATTTTTAAGGCAAGAAATTAATGTTTACTGCAAAACCATACATATGACAGCTCATACCAGAACCATTGGTTTAATTTTTAGCCGTACTGAGCGCTGTGATCATTTTGGCTTCCCTGCCACCCGCCTTGCACACAAAAGGTACCACTGATTCAAGTTTCACTACTAAGTTTTCTTGGATTGTATGGTGGGCATTTATTTATTAATCTTTATTGCACAAAAGAAAAACCTTACAGTACAAAAGGACTTAATGCCATAAGGCATTCTCTACCACATATTTAATTACACAAACGGGACCGAAAGACGGACTGACGGGGAATGTCAGTCTTTCCGTGACCACAGCTGGTGCAACTCAGAAACGTCAGAAAACAATGAAATTATATTGTGGTAGACCCGTTTGTGTAATTAAATATGTGTACAAAACGCAAGAGTTAAAGTGTTATGTTGCATTCTCTACCAGTCAACCTTAAATATGACTTGTATGAATTAACCGTTGTATTTATGCCCTCCTCCATATTTTCGAATTGCTATAATTATACTCTTCGCAATCTTTGTAATTTTGACTCTGAATAATAACCACCAATCTCTTATACACAATTAATTTATCCTCGTGCCGCCCAATGTACATTAGGATGTACACTTAAGTTTCGTTGGAATGTCAACCTTAATTAAAAACAAAGTAGGTAGCATTTCATTTGTCTCGAAATTTTTTCGAACTAATGAAATTCAACCTAATTGAAAATACAATACGATTCTAACTTCCTTGGCTCTAATTTTGTATGGTGGGCGGCACGAGGTTATAATTCACACGCAATTCAATCAATTTGATCGCTTTTCGGTTTGATCAGTTTTCGCATTATTAATTACATACTAGTCGCTTTTCGGTGAAGGAAAACATTGTGAGGAAACCGGACTATGTTCAACAACGCCTAGTTTCCCCTCTGGGTTGAAAGGTCAGATGGCAGTCGCTTTCGTAAAAACTAGTGCCTACATCAACTCTCGGGATTAGATGCCAAGCGGACCCCAGGCTATAAGCGATATATAACGCGAGGAAGATGAATTATTAAATCTTACGACGCACCATCCATACAATATCTTTACCTTCTGAGATTCTGTGGTCACTGGCAGCTTTGCTCTCTGCACTCCTTATCACTCTATGTTACTGTTTAGGGCCTCCATTCCACCTTATTAAACAATCTAAGTAATCTATTAATCTTCAAGCACCAAAACCTTAGTAGCTTCTTGTATATAAAATGTTCGTAACTACATAGCATTTTAGTGTCATTATTCATGACATTTTAAGGTATTTTTGGCTGGTATTCAATGTAAAATATGTGGAAGCCTGGAAGGAATACTATTTGCTTGAGAGTACTTCAACAAATTCGGATCGGAGTCGGAACACAAACGCAGAATATTCAGCAATGCAATCATCATCCAGCTGACATTGACAACTTGCCACAGATAAACGAACAATGTGTACCGCATTGATATATTATACTTAAAGATTACGTCTTATGCCGGCTACACACGTAACTATAAATCGTAGCGATTAAAGGCCGAGCCACGCCGGCTTGAGTGTGCGTGACGTGCGCGTGTGCGTGCGCTAAAACTTTGGAGCCACACACGTCACGCAAGCGGTGTGCCGTCTCTCATAAGGATCTGTATACTACAACGCCGCACGCGCACGTGCACGTCACGCACATGCAGCCGGTGTGCACAGGCTTTTAACTGTGCAGTCCGATTTGCGCAGTTTTATCTACCGTGTGTATGACAAATCGTTGTCGATTATCGTAACGATTTGTCATACACACGGTAGATAAGTGGATGTGGGCCGGCCATGTGGCACGTGCACCAAAGGATAGATGGACTAAAAAGGTTACTACATGGTTTGGCCCAGTTAACTATAGAAATAAAGGGCGCCCCCGGGAACGGTGGGCTGACGACATAGAAAAGACAGCAGGAAAAGACTGGCAAAACAAAGCAGGAGACCGTAAAATCTGGAGATCACTGGAGGAGGCCTATACCCGGACAGGGGCCTTAACTTACAGAGACAACTTGTAACTACATATTCAACCATACGCAATTGAAAAATATTCGTAATTTAAGAAAAGAAAAAAAGGCTAATATAATATAATATATCTGTGGGCGTGCACGCAAAAGGAAGTCAAGTGGTGCCAACCCTAATAATTGCTCGGAGCAATGCTGAGCCGAACGGAGCCGAGTTCGACCGAAGTCAGGAGTGTCTCCCCACTGCTCTGGTGTAGCGAGTTGGATCGAGCTCCAAACCAAACCAATGGAGTCCTTAATATGACCAGAGGCTCAACCGCGATTTTTTTTTATCTGCCTCTCTTTCGCTCGAATACGTACAGGTTGGCAAAAAAGAGTGGAAATTAAAAAGTGACAACACTGTATATAGTGTCGTCCCGTTTTCTTATATATGTATATTGGTTTGAAAAGGACGACGCTACAGTGTTGCCACTTTTTAATTTCTTATTTTTTTTGCCGAGCTGTAAGAGTGATACAGAGGCTGTAAAGAGGCAGATAACGAAATTTCGTTTTTATCGGCAGGCTGACCTCAGCCGTCGAAATAAGCAAGACCTAGTGAGTATTGTATTTTTGCCCATGTGCCACAACATTATTTAAAAGGAAGGATAAGGAAAAACACAAAATTACTGGGTGTTTCTAATATAAAATATTTATTAATACAATGTATGTATAAGACGATGGTTTTTAAATTTTTAGCAGTAAGCAGTTTTAGTGAGTTAGCAGTAAGTATTAATAGATACTTAAACAAAAAGCTTTCCATAAACGTGACAGTTGAAAATGTTTTTGCATATTTCTTGTCATTATAAACAAATAAAATAAGAAGTAAAAAACGATGTATATATGTCGGCGGCCGATCGTAAGATCAGGCAGATCGTAATGTTCCTGTGTAATGTTTTGACGATAGTCACATTAAACCAATATATAGGTAGGATAGGTTCGTTAGGTTG
The DNA here is from genome assembly GCF_963556715.1 of Cydia fagiglandana. Lineage (NCBI taxonomy): Eukaryota > Metazoa > Arthropoda > Insecta > Lepidoptera > Tortricidae > Cydia > Cydia fagiglandana. The sequence goes on from NC_085955.1 coordinate 8,283,861, forward strand.
CTTCATATGCCCGAAGGGCAAACTGCCCAGAAATAGAACTCGACTCAGAGAACGGGTCAAAGATTTTCACGTTTCACGATATGCCTAGGAATTTATTTATTTATTTTAAACTTTATTGCACATACAAAAAGTACAACAGGCGGACTTAATGCCGTTATAGGAATTTCACGATATGCCTGATCTTACGATTGACCGCCGACATATACATATACGTTAATATGTACAAGTTAGTGCACGGAACAATCTACTGCGTAGGCTAACCTCAACGAGCTGGGGCGCAACCGCGCACACTTTGCGTACCACTGGACTAGCTTTGTGCTTTTCTGCAGGCGAGTTTGCCTGCCCAGTCTGGCATCGGTCCCCACATGCCAGCCTCGTAACCGCCGCGCTCAACGACACCTGCCGCACCATCTCAGGCTGCCTCAAGCCGACCCCGCTCAACAAGCTCTACCCTTTAGCTGGAGTGGCTCCCCCTGACATCCGCCGGGAGGTAGCCTGCGCTGTCGAAAAGCACAAGCAGGAGAACGACAAGCGGCACCCCTTGCATGGACATATCCCACCACCCGCTCGTCTTAAAAGTCGCAGAAGTTTCATGCGGAGCACAAGCCCCCTGCAGGGTGAGCCGCCCGATGTGCGCCGCTTGCTGTGGCAGACCCGGTGCCCCCCACCGGACGTGTACGTGGAGGCTTTGGAGAAACTACCGCCTGGCCATAAAGAACCTTGGCCAATTTGGAAGTCCTTAAACAGGCTCAGGTCCCAAGTTGGTCGCTGTAGGCAAAACATGGCCAAATGGGGAATGCTCCGTAGCCCCTCGACTCAGTGTACCTGCGACACAGCAACGCAAACCATGGCACATCTACTGGCGTGCCCCGCATGCCCATATCACTGCTCGGAGCTAGATCTGAGGGACGCGACAGCCAGGGCTGTCAACACCGCTGCCTACTGGGCATCCATCGTATAAAAAATGGAACCTCGACACGAAAAGAAGAATATGTACAAGTAATACGATTTTAAAGTGTTTTTCTTTTGTTATGATGAAGATTTGGAACCTCTTAATTTGCTCTAATATTTGGTTTGACACACTAGGTAAATTTTCCATCTCAGAAGGGTTCTCATGTTTCAAGTGCAATAAGGTCCTTTTTATCTGAAATTCCAACAGTAATTCTGATAGAAAGGCCTTACAGTCTAGAATGTTTCTAGAATAAAAACTAAATGTCAATAAAAAACAACAAAAGATGTACAAACATTACAATATCCATTTCCTCATCATTAACAAAACATACCTCAAAATTATTAAACATCTCGAATCACAATTATTCCCACTTTGTTTTATCATTCATGTAGTTTTGTGTGGTATATTAACACATTCAATACCACTAAGTGCTACGGGTTACGCTCGTAGCGCGTAGCCACGGTTTCGTCGTATGTAGCGCGTAGTCGCTACGAACAGTGTACCCGACAGTCGGGTTCTTGGTGTTGAATGTGTTAAGCTTTAGAAATAAGTTTCATCATCATCATCTCAGCCATAAGACGTCCACTGCTGAACATAGGCCTCCCCCTTGGACCTCCATTCGTACCGGTTGGAGACATAAGTTTACGCTTTAGATAATTCTTAACTTAATTAATTAATGAAGTCTCATGTGTACTTTTAAGTGACTCGACTTCGTAAACCCTCTCTGGCACACTTCACACACGTGTGGTTTTTCGCCGGTATGTATTAGTATGTGTTGTTTTAAATTACTTAACTGCGCAAACTTTCTTTCACATATTTCGCATGAGTACGGTTTCTCCCCAGTATGAGTTCTTGAATGTTTCTTTAAATCACCGGTGTCTGAAAATCTCTTATGGCATATTTCGCATGGGAAAGGCTTTTCATCAGTGTGGGTAAACTTATGGCGCCTCAAGCCTTCTGGCAACGTAAAAGCCTTGTAACATATTTCACAAGCATACGGTTTTTCTCCAGTGTGTATTCGTTCATGAGTCTTTAAAGCGCCTAAGCGGGCGAAATTCTTATTACAGACTTCGCAGACGTACGGCCTATCTCGTTTTACGTTATGTAATTGTATGTGCTGCGTTAAACTGTTTTTGTGTGTGAAGCTCTTTTTGCATGTCTCGCAGGAGTATGGTTTGATTCCTGTGTGAATTAATTTGTGTTCTTGTAAATGACAAGATTGTGAAAATGATTTTTCACATATTTCGCACGAGTAGAGTTTTTCGCCAGTGTGAAGTCTAAAATGCCTTCGTAACGAGCCTGGAAATGTGAATTTCTTTTCACACATTGTGCAGGGGTAAAATTTTTTCGCTGTTTGGGTTTCTGGTTCGCCCGCCGAGGGTGTGTTTGGGTCATCTGACTGCTCGCAGGAACTAGTGCTTGCACCATTCACTGAAACAAATGCGAATTCAAAATTATTAAAGAACGATAGCGATTTCGGAGCATTTAGGTCACAGACAAAACATCCTTCAGACTGAGCATAGTCGCGCTACCCCCTCTGCCACGCATACGGTAATTTTACTCCATGTTCGAGTCGAAAGTGTCTTTGTGTGACGTCCGTGTCTTTGAACGGACCAATCACGGCACGGGAATTCGCTCACCTCGTCCCGCATTTTTGGCATCATCGGTTGCATGAAATAATTGCTCTAAACTCGGTCTAGAGGATTCCTAGTCTATGATTTAGGTAAAGTGGGTGTTGTAGTGACTTGTTTATATATGTGTACTAGCGACCCGCCCCGGATTCGCACGGGTTAACAAATTATACCTAAACTTTCCTCAAGAATCACTCTATTGATGTGTGAAAACCGCATGAAAATCCGTTAGTAGTTTTTGACTTTATCCCGAACATGCATAGGTACCCACAAACAGACAGACGCGGCGGAGGACTTTGTTTTATAAAATGTAGTGATAATTATCTTACCAGGCTGACATTTCAAATGTGACGATCGAATGTCAGTCTTACTCATCGAAAATAGAACACATATTTGAAGTGCCGTCACAGAATAAATAATAGTACTAAGTACAGAAGACTCACTCTCTAACAAAACGCGTCTGTTACGGTCAGCACAGATATGGCCGCTAGGTGGCGACAGCGCCACTCGCGGCTTATGGCAAACCCCAAAATTGAGGCCGAACGGATGTACTTTTAGCTACCTGTAGCAAAGCGACGAAATCGCGGAGTGAGACACGCCTGGTGCCGTATGTGGGAAATATATATCCCTTTGCCTGGTAAAGGGATATATATTTCCCACATAGACTCAAGCACTTACCGCCCAACAGGAAATGTTCCCCGGGCCGCGGCTCGTTCCCACTGGAGCTCGACAGGGGCTGCCCGTACTGGCCCGCCGAGTCAACGCTTGAGCTCGCTTCTTCTAGGGGTTCCCTCTTTATCACCACCTCCACGTTTAGCAATGGATCCGTATCTGTTCAATAAAAAAATATAACTATTATCCCAGAATACATAATAGTACTACCGTACAGAAAGGAAACTTCCTACAAAACCGAAGTTAGACAGCCGAACCGAAGTTGAATCATGCTGTCCCTTTCTATACTTCGTTTTTTTTAGCATTAGAAAAAACTTGCAAGAAGGTAAGCGATCTTGACATGTCTTTTAATTGAAAAACGCTTTTTTTAAATCAAAAACTATTACTTATGAAAGCAGAAGAATATACATAAATGATCGTACTAGATTCATAATTGTTACATATTTGCCGTAACTTATTTTTAAAATGTGTGTTTTCAATTAAAAGACACATCAAGATTGTTTACCTTATTTCTAATGCTAAAAAAACGAACTATAATTTATGGCACACTCTCCCTTTCGGCTATTTAGGGTTGTCAAAATTCAACCCATCATCTTATCTGTGGTCGTGTCCGCAAAGGGACGTCAAGTTGTATCAACCGTAATGATTGCTCGGTGCAATGCTGTGCCGAGCGGAGCCGAGTTTGACCGAAGTCAGGAGTTTCGCACCCTTGCTATTATTTGTACTAGACTTATATTGGTCTGAATATGGACTCTGATTACCTTTTATAATGTTTCGAGCCGATATTTCGGTAGATAGATAGTCTTTCGATTTGTAGCTGGCCCCGAGCGGCTAATCTTTGTCTATTGTTAAGTAAACCCTATATAAGTGTTACGGCGGAAACTGAATTCCAATGATAAAAGATAATAAAAAAAACATGGTGAAAAATAAACTTCCAAAACTCCGTAGCAGAGTGGTGAACCGTCTCTTTTTCGCTTTGCCTTTATTTCAAGAATAATAAAAAATATTTAAATACATATATTTGACACTTGTGGAGACCACGGACTAGCAAGCGCAGCGTAGGACGTCCACCCACAAGATGGACAGACGACCTTGTTAAGATCGCCGGAGGACGCTGGATGCGGGTTGCTTCCAACCGGTACGAATGGAGGTCCAAGGGGGAGGCCTATGTTCAGCAGTGGACGTCTTATGGTTGAGATGATGATGATGATGATTTGACACTACCCAATGGCAACATGAAATGTTCATAGAACTCAATTTACATTCGTTTACTTAATTTCAAACAATTTGGCACTTACTTGGAATAGCTTGGATTATTAATTAAGAATTTCAGTTTGATAGTAGCTATAGTCAAAAAATAGATAAAAAAAATATTAACTTGACATATCATCACTCGTCCTGTCTGCGGCCGGCAACTCAACTTCCAGTTCCTCATCTAAAACAAAAATGAATTTATTAATAAAAACTAGATCCAGAAATATGATGATGATGATATATTAGATTGTAAGTATGTTATTTTTAATATGTCTATTTGTACAATAAAGAGTTTACTACTACTACTAAAACTAGATCCATTACAACATACCTTCAGGCCTACATTTTGCTAAAAAAAACTCGTAGTATAAAAGTAATAAAATAATGCTAAAATAAGCTATCTTCATAACCAAACATACCACCATCAATCTTCGACTTATATTTTTTTTGTACTTACTATGAAAATTATACAAAAACATCTTCAAAATCCTTAACATTGAATATGCCCATGAATCCCATGATACAATGTAAATCAGAGTTAAAGCAAAGTTATAAAGCCGGGTACTCATTAGCGAGCCGTAACCGTAACATGCGTGATACAGTAACGAGGTTCTAGTGTGTACGCGTGTTACAGTTTCTGCTCGCGACGTCGCCGGAACGCTTTCATCGATTGTACTCATTTTGCGAGCTGTAACTGTAACCAAACACATACAGTACGAGGTTCTAGTGTGTACGCATGTTACAGTTTAGGCTCGCGACGTCGCCGGAACGCTTTCACCGAGCGTACTCATCGGTTATGGTTACAGCTCGCTAATGAATACCCGGCTCAATAGTTAGTTAGGTAGTTAAAGGGATAAGGTCGCCTTTGAACTTCTTATTAATTTTATGTAATTTTTAATATGTCTTTTTATACAATAAAGAGTTTACTAAAGGCAAATTTATGGTACTTATATATTTGTTCTAATCCTTATTTTCAATTGCAAAATTGATTACATTGATATTGGTTATTGTTTGACAATGCTGCATCGGGACCATTTCGTGGCTTATTTATATGTTAAGTTGTGTTCCATGTTGTTTTTAGGGTTCCATACCCAAAGGCTAAAACGGGACCCTATTACTAAGACTCTGCTGTCCGTCCGTCCATCCATCTGTCACCAGGCTGTATCTCACTAACCGTGATAGCTAGACAGTTGAAATTTTCACAGATGATGTGTTTTTGTTGCCGCTATAACAACAAATACTAAAAAATACTGAGCCCTCGGTGGGCGAGTCCGACTCGCACTTGTCCGATTTCTTTATTTCACCTTGAATAAACACTCTCTACTCTCTATCATAACTTACCTTTGGCTTGTAGCAATTGCAGCCGCAGCTCAGCCTGGCTGCGCCGCACTTGCAGCTTAAATTCATTCGCGTCTCGCAGACGCCCCGCACAATTCTGGCAGATCCCATATTCCGAGGCTTCAATTACCTGCACACAATAGCACACAGTCAACTTTCCCTTCATATAGCCCAGTACTTCTAAGCTTATAGGCAATTATTGTTAGTCCAAAATTCAACAAGGAAATATAATTCACATTGTAAACCAAAGTAGCAGTAGCCCTGACAGCCACCAAGCTTTAATGGGACTGGGCCGGACACATCTGCCGTATGCCAAGAAAACTACCGAGTAGACACCAAACATAGTGCGGCGTCACGGCAGAACTAGGAGGTGGCGGCATGATCTTGACGTCTTTCGGCAAGATCTAATATTGCCATAGAACGAGACGTGGAAGAAAGAGAGGGAGGCCTTTGCCCAGCAGTGGGACACACAACAGGCTCACAAATAAAATAAATAATAAGTTTATCCAAACAAATATCTCGAAATTAAAAATACTTTGCGTGGGGTTCGTTCCCTCCTACAGTACGCATGCACTCTTAAGTTGAATGTTCAATATGAGAAGATTCTCTTACTGGTATATTGAAGCATTCTTGCAGCATTGTCCAGTACATTTTCATGTTGCCGCGTATACGCGAGTCAGGGATGTGTGGCGCGCCCTGTAGGCAGCAACCGCACGAATGCAATACCTCCGTGGCGTCCGCAAATTCCGTCGATGCCATTATATTTGTAGTGATTAGATGAGCAATATTCAAGTAATGATGTTAGAAATAGTAAAATGAATTCTGTTTGTATACGCACAGTCGCTGCGACAAATTTGACACTGACAGGTTTGAGGTTTTTTTTTTTGTAATTGAGTATGATTTGAGTCAAACGGTCCTCGCTAGAGATACGGGCGGCCGTTTCCTCTTTGTTTCAGGATGTGTTGGTAGTGGATTGCGGTGTCTTTTTTGTGGTTTTGGACGACAGGTTTGAGGTGACAGGTGTTTTAAGTTCCAACCACATCACAGATGAGATTCTTTTATGACTTTATTTATCCATCACAAATATCCTTAGTGGTTCAGTGTCCGTCCGGTCGCGTAATCACGTGGCTGTGCATTATTGAAGTATTTGTTACTGGCGACCTCTAACGGGGAGTAGCATTACTAAAACACTTTGCTGTAATGGGGTTGGCAACTTTCAACGTTTTGATAGATGGCGCTAGCAAAGGTTTCCCTGTTTTGTTATTATAACATCCAGGACATTAAAAAAAATTAACTGATTTGCAAGACCGAAGTGATCCCATAAGTGTAGCGTGAACAAAGTTTTGTGCGGTACACTAAAAATGTCACTATTCGTAGGATTAACCTATGCTGGCGCCATATGTAAAATACTTCGACTGTTCAACCCAATTTCAACTCTAATGAGGTGTCCACTTTACACTCTCAACTATCTAAGGGTGGTTCATCTGTCCAATTTCATTGTTCAATATGTATTGCGTCTCACATTTTGCTTTAATGAGAGAGTGAGACGCACTGACATTGGACAGGTGGAATACCATCAGGAAAGTCAATTAATTCATTTTTTGATAATGGTGCAATAAATGAAACAATAAAAGTATTAGCTGTAGGTACTCATATTAAATAATAATATAAACATTTATGTAAACAAGTATCTTAATAACAAAACAACATTCAAACTTATTCAACGCTAAAGGCCCCATAAACCAAAGACAAGTAAAATAAAGACTGTTAAGGCGCCGTGAGTTCAGGATCTTTGACTCTCACTCTTTCTCTTACTCCGCGATTTCGTCGCGTCGCAACAAGTAGCTATAAGTAGGTACATCCGTTCCACACCAATTTTGGTGGTTAGCCATAAGCCGCGCGTGGCGCTGTCGCCACCTACCGGCCATATCTGTGCTGATCGTAACAGACGCGTTTTGTTAGAGAGTGAGTCTTCTGTACCTAGTACTATTATTTATTCTGTGCCCGGATCTCGGTTTTATTGTTTTGAATCGTTATTTTTAACAACCTAGTTCTAACAAAAAATCGATGAATCTGATCAAAAATAAAATTGCTTCTTTAGTTAATAGTGCGCTTTAGCACTGTTCCTTATTTTTTCATCGAGCGAAAGTAGTTTAATCAGGTTTTGAATCGATGAAGTAGGGAAATATAGTCAGACCGTAAAAAGTCTGCAGCAATTTTGATAGCCCACGCAGTGCAAGTGTCATTTTAAACGTCAAACTTCTATGAAATTACGACGTATAAAACACACTTACGCTGCGTGGGCTATCAAATCCGCTGCAGACTTTTATTGGCGCGACTATAACTCTTTTATCGCTGTATCCCTTACAGAAGTCACATATAATAAGGGGCCTTTAAAATATGTACATTTTTAATATAAATTATTGCGTTTCGTAATACTAGTTGGCAGTATTTATGTACTTTATTTTTATTTCTAAAGTATTTGCTATTTATATGAGCTTTTAACATTTGATAAAAGTATGCTCATAAAGATATTATTAAAAAAAATGTTTTCTGTGCAATTGAACTATGTAATACACAAGACATATTATTAAGTTTATAACACGACTCCGCTGGCTTGGTCACCTGGAGAGGATGGGGGAGGATCGTGCTGTGAGAAGAGCGTATGTGGGGCACCCGGGGGGAAACGTCCGTTTGGGCGCCCCAGACGCCGCTGGAGTGACGAAGCCCAAAAAGACCTGTCCGCCCTCGGAATACCCAACTGGCGTGAAGTGGCGCAGAATAGGGCAGAATGGCGCTCTCTTGTGTCAGAGGCCAAGATCCTCTTTGGGTCACTGAGCCAGTGATGTATGTATGTATAACACAAATGATAATAAAGCCCGTCCAGAAATATATGATTAATGTCAAGAGGGCGCTGTTATTCTCATGTATGCGGTGACAGGTCAGCTTAATTATATCTCTATGATATTTTTTCTTTAGCTACATTTTTAATGAAGTGTCATTAAATTTCATGATTAAATCGATTAACAGTGTCACGTAATTGTAAGTCAAACATTTTCACATGAAAATAACAGTAAAAAAATAACGCAATTACTATACCTAGTGCCAAATAGGCAACATAAAAACAAAAATATGCGCCTTCCTATTTTCAAAACATTTTCTTCAACATTGTCATTCTTTATCATTTTCATGTCTATCTTACTTACAGTATGAGGCAAGCATTTAATACAAGTATTATATAATTCACAATAATTAAATATTTATTCGATTTTTCTACAACAGTGTCCCGTCTAAGCTAACTCTGCACGAACTTTGATGTGACAAAGTGTGGAATGCCACTATAAACTTCCTATATTTTCATAGGAACGTATTAAGCAGAAAAGTCTGCAAACTATAGCACAAGACTTAGAAATAAATAAAAAGTGGGAAAACTCACTGAGGGTCAGACTTGAAACTCGCGACTCCGGGATACGTGCCCATCGCTTTACTAAGCTACCAAGACCATTGACAACGCGTATTTCCACCATATCCAGCAACATCCACCGCAAAAGTATAATAATAGGGAGTATTACTGCAATGTTCTGCCGCCAGAGTGCAGCACTAATTTGTTTAGTAAACCATAGAGTAACTTTTACATACTAGGCCTTAAACAGTTTTTGACAAGTTTTCACTATGACATTGATGCACCAAGGCGGTTTGTTTACAGGTGGCCTACCGCGAAACGCGACAATCGGGATTTCTTTATCTGCCTCTCTATCGATCGAATAAACAAGAGTGATAGAGAGGCAGAAACCGAACTTTCGATTGTCGTGTTTCGCGGTAGGCCATGTGATTGACGTGGCGTGTGATGTGTCATTGATGATGTCATTGAGGTTTGTTTACTGTATGTGCTAATGGTACCACATACGCAGAGCTTTGCCTAATATTCCTTATTCTTCTCCGCTCGCCTGAGTTTTTCCACTTTCGTTTGTTTCTAAGCATAGGAATTTGTTTGTGGTGTTACACACTCTGTCACAGTCTATGTAAAGATAGCTTGGCCCGTTGAGGTAGGACTAAAGCTTATGTGGCCTGCGGACTACTCAGTTCCCGACTCTCAAACTCCGACAGCGTTATCCCATGATTCGACAACATATGGCTCTTCAAACTACACTTCTGCACAAAGGCCAACCCACACACACCACACTTGAACCGCCTGTCATTATTATGTATCCGCATATGCTCCCGGAGAGTCTTCTTCCTAGCATAGGCCTTCATACATACATTACATTTGTGCACCCGTTCTCCATTATGCTTGATCATATGCTCGTCTAGCGATTGCTTAATGAAAAACCCTTGCCCGCACTCCGGACAAATATGGTTCCGTTCCATTAAATGTACTTTCTTAATGTGGGATGTCAATTTTGATTTCAAAATGAAGTTCTTATCGCATATATTGCATTTGTATGAAGCTGCGACCGTGTTGTGTTCAGTGAACATGTGTCTATTCCTTTGGTAATAGCTTGTGAAGCTTTGATCGCAATGTGGGCAGTTAGTAGTATATCTAGCGTTACTATTATGAGTATATTTCTCGTGACACATCTTTCTAACTCTCGTACTGAAGACTTTATCGCAAAATTCGCATTTATACGTGCCTAGGTCGTGCGTACGCTCGTGATTTTTCAATCTGTGCTTATTTATGAAGCCCATATCACATACATTGCAAATATAGTTTCTGTAATGGCCGTTCATATGTTGAAGAAGCATTTTAAATGTCTCAAAAGTTGAATTACAGTGAGCACAGTTTAATATATCGCCTGAAGTGAGCTTAAACTCCATGATGTAATCTTTTACATCTGGGTGAAACTTTATATCATGTTGTTTGATCAAATGCTTCTTCAAAGTCGCTACATCTTCGAATCTATCGTTGCAAAGATTGCATTTAAGATCAGTTATATCCAGTTTGACTGACATATTATTTTTGTCCATTCTTTTTGTGTCGTAAAACTCTGCGTTTTTATGTTCAGATTCCGTATGGGTTCTCAAATCTTGTGGGTCTGGGTATGTCTCTTTGCAATACGCGCATATGTAGCCATATAACGTTTTGTTGGAGAACGGAGTCCCATTGCAGTATTTGAGTAGATTTTCTATATTGTGCCTGTGTTTCCGGCTCTCGCTGACGTGGCCGGCGCGGTCTTCGATGGGGCTCTTGATTTTCTCCATTTTCGAGAGCTGACGAAGAGAAAGTGTGAGCGCTGGTCGTGACAGAATTTTTCGGGATTTTCGTTCTGTAATAGACATTTAGTTTTAGTAAATGAATATAAAATACACTAAGTGCTAGGGAAACAAGGAAACTAATAAGTTCTTTATTCTAGACATAGTAAAAGGTGAATCTATTTAAGTTGCTTTTTAGGGTTCCGTACCCAAAGGGTAAAACGGGACCCTATTACTAAGACTTCGCTGTCCGTCCGTCCGTCCGTCTGTCACCAGGCCGTATCTCACAAACCGTGATAGCTAGACAGTTGAAATTTTCACAGATGATGTATTTCTGTTGCCGCTATAACAACAAATACTAAAAACAGAATAAAATAAAGATTTAAGTGGGGCTCCCATACAACAAACGTGATTTTTGACCAAAGTTAAGCAACGTCGGGAGTGGTCAGTACTTGGATGGGTGACCGTTTTTTTTTTTGTTTTTTTTTTTGCATTATGGTACGGAACCCTTCGTGCGCGAGTCCGACTCGCACTTGCCCGGTTTTTTCGAATTGTGCCCCTAAAAAGCGCTCAAACTCGAAATTCTATTTTATGAACTAATTACGACACATTTTTAATTAAGGGTGAAGTTTTCATCAATTCGTTGGAATAAATAAATATGCGTATGTATTTCGCGAATACTGAAACAGAGCTAGATCGATTTGGTAAAAATGAATTCATTTAAGGGTTGAGGATTCCTCAATGAGGAAGGACCAATCGCGGCGCAATATTTAGCGCAATTATAGGTATACCTATAGTTCGTTTTTTTTAGTATTAGAAATAAGGTAAACAATCTTGATGTGTCTTTTAATTGAAAAACACATTTTGAAATAAGTAAGGCAAATATGTAACAATTATGAATCTAATACTATCATTTATATTCTTCTGGTTTCATAAGTAATAGTTACTGATTTAAAAAAAGCGTTTTTCAATTAAAAGACATGTCAAGATCGCTTACCTTCTTTCAAGTTCTTTCTAATGCTAAAAAAACGAACTATACAAAAATTTTGATGTATTTTGAGCGAGCATACGCGCACAAAACGGCCAGTGTAGACATAGTGTCGAGAGCCCGTTCACACAGAGTCTCCGTATTTACGGTACCCGTTTTAAGAGCCCTTATTCCTTAGAGCGTTCGCCGATTTTACGAAATAACACTCGATAGATGGCGCTGGCGCTTGATACGCGAGCGCCGGCAAAGCCATGCGCGTTTCAACGCAGACGAGAATAATATTGATACTTTTCAATTTAATTTGCAAGTAAATTTATTTTAACGTTATATTGGCACTCTTTTATAAGCATGATAGTAGTGAATAGAGTGTATGCGTTGAGAAAATATATAACCAACGACGAATAAATAATAATGATTGTTTACCTATGACATGGAATTATTGCGACAAGTTCATCCATGAAGTCAAGGAACTATTCAAGTCAGTTCACCAAGGAAGTTGAATAATTAAATGTTTGAAAGATAATATTATACTAAATTATAGTATATATACATACGGTGTTGCTTATTTCGTCGAAATTGAAATTTTCTATGTCTCAACCCCTTAAATTGTTCTCTTTCACTAAAAAACAAATGTGTATTTTTTTCAGAATTTTTAATTATGTTTTACTTATGGGTCGCTACCGAATTTTGAAAATTTGCACCCTCCATACAAGATTTTTTTTTAAGTCTTTTTTCTTGTTTTTTTTTATATGAATCAACGGGTCAGGATCAGGGTGTATTAATGTGCAGTTTAACATAAAATAATACCACTATTTTTTTAAAGCTTATTATGCGTGTTTTAGGCGTTCTAAATATTCATTCAGCAGTGCGCACTCCTAAAATAGGAATAAAAATTAAAATATATTGACTATACCTAGTATTGAATTACATGTAAATAGCTTCCATATACTTTGACTCACTGTCTCACTAATTAAAAACTAAAAATTAAAAAAAAATCATAATGTATGAAGGATTCAAATTTTCTAAATTCGGTAGCGACCCCTAAAACGAAATAAAAAATTATAATTGTTTTTTAGTGAAAGAGAACAATTTAAGGGGGTGAGACATAGAAAATTTTAATTTCGACGAAATAAGCAACACCCTAATATATACCTGTATGCATATACAGGGTACCCAAATATAAGGTCATTCCCGTTGCCAGGGAGCTTTAGTGATTATACTGAGCAACTTTTAGTATGGGACCTACACCGAAATCGCAAAAAAAAAAATTACTGTTTCATAGATTTTGGCTAGTCCATTTTCTATGGGAGGGTACATTTTTTAGCAACCATTTTCTTGCTAGCAACGGAAAAGCACTTATTTTTTGGCCACCCTGTATAAAAACAATAAATTTGAGAGTACTAACAATGTAACAACTCTCTGCCACCCAGATTTTTGATGTAAATTTTTAGGGGGCGGAGGGGGGGGGGGGGGGCTCACAACTTGATCTTGATATCTGTATCATTTAAGCCACTAGGCCAAGTTTAGTATCATTTTCGTATAAATCGGGGGTGCCGAATTCATTGTCATTATCATCATCATCATCAGGTGTCACCATTCCGAAGTAAAAACACATAAAATATGAAGAAAAAAAATACTTTTTTAAATTCCTCTTCACACTTAAACTGCTGAACCAATTTAGTTAAACCCACATTATAGACGGGTCTAACGCGGGTATGTGAGTTAATATGTGTTCAAAACGCGAAAGTTTAAAATATTCAATTTAGTTCATATTTGGTAGGTACAGAGATAGTTTGAGTCCCAGGGAATAACATAGCAAACTTTTAATCTCAAAAATTATCCCTTAAGGATGTGAAAAGGGAGGAAGCAAATGAAGCTTTATTTGTAAGTATATAAAATAAAATAATATTAATAATCTACCAACCGCATCTAGATCGATAGTGCTCGTCAAGGCAAATCTATTGAGCCCAAATACGATGAAGTTATAATGAGTAGATTCGGAGTTCTGGTGACCAACTCCTGACTCCATCATGAGAACCTGGGCTTCATCTAGATCGATGGTGCTTGTCGGGGCAAATCTATTGATCCCAAACACGATGGAGTTATGATGAGTAGATTAGGACTTCTGGCGACCAACTCCTAACTCCATCTCATTAATGGAGTCAGGAGTTGGTCACCAGAAGGGGCTCGTGACTCTGGACATCATCTAGATAGATGGTGCTCGTCAGGGCAAATCTAATGAGCCCAAACACCATGGAGTTATAATGAGTAGATGAGGATTTCTGGTGACCAACTCCTGACTCCATCATGAGAACCTGGACTTCATCTAGATCAATGGTGCTCGTCGGGGCAAATCTATTGAGCCCAAACACGATGGACTTATGATGAGTAGATTAGGACTTCAGGTGACCATCTCATCATGGAGTCAGGAGTTGGTCACCAGAAGGGTCTCATGACCCTGGACCTCATCTAAACAGATGATGCTCGTCAGGGCAAATCTAATGAACCCAAACACGATGGAGTGATAATAAGTAGATTAGGAGTTCTGGTGACCAACTCCTGAGTCCATCATGAGATCCGTGGTGTTCGTCAAGGCAAATCCATGGAGCCCAAACACGATGGAGTTAAGATGAGTAGATTAGGAGTTCGGTGGCCAATTCCTGACTCCATCAAGAGAACCTGGACATCATCCAGGTCGTCCGGGTATAATTAAAATGCAAACCCTAACCAGAATTCAAGTAACACTGAAAATCTATCACATAAGCGGGAGTCGGTTGTTAAAATTTAATATGGTGTGAAAAATGTACTCTCCCTTGGATCAAGATTTTCTAATCATAGTATACAACAGTTCTCGGAACTCGCTCAATGTTTACGAAGCAATGAGCGTCTGACGATCGAGCGCAGGTCCGTTCCCTAAGCGCGCTCGGCGGAGAATGAGCGCGCGGCGTCGCTGCAGCGTGATTTATAGGTCTTTAAAAAAAATATATATTTACGGCAAGGTAGGTCCTATAGTTATGATTTTTTTTAATGAGTAAACATAAAGTTACAGTTTGTTAAAAGATTTTTTTTGTGGCAAAATATAAGTCCAATTAGCGATAAAAAAATGTAATGTAACTCTGTTTTCACCAAAAAAATGAAGAAAACTCGGAAGGTATTTTATCATGTTTTTTAAATGAAAGTTCGATTTTCAAGCATGTAAGCCCCTCGTATAACATATGATGAGTTGAATTGTAATCATTCATATACCAAATGATTCTTGTTTACTGCAAAATTGAGAGCCGAAACGACCCTTCTCACAGCAAATTTTGAAAAAGACTTCTAAGAAAACTCATTTATTTTAGGTTCAAAAAGAGAAAATGAAAATTAGAACGTTTGCAGCCCCTAGTTTAAGAAATGATTATTTAAGTACGTTATCAGTTTTTGAATAAATACTAATAGTTACGTCGTAATCTTGAATGAAAAAGGAAGCATTTTGCAAAATACGCTCGTCTGTAGGAGTAAGGACTCTTAACGGATACAACAAAAAATTATCCTTTGTTCACACAGGCACCGTATAACGTATCCGGCATTAACTGAGAGCCCAGATATATGACGGATACGTATTCCGTTCATCCAGTATTCGATGACAAAACGGAATGTCATAATTTAACGGACCGACATTTTTAGGGTTCCGTACCCAAAGGGTAAAACGGGACCCTATTACTAAGACTCTGCTGTCCGTCCGTCCGTCCGTGACCAGGCTGTATCTCACGAACCGTGATAGCTAGACAGTTGAAATTTTCACAGATGATGTATTTCTGTCGCCGCTATAACAACAAATACTAAAAACCGAATAAAATAAATATACAACAAACGTGATTTTTGACCGATGTTACGCAACGTCGGGCGGGTTCAGTACTTGGATGGGTGACCGATTTTTTTTTTACCTTTTTTTGCATTATGGTACGGAACCCTTCGTGCGCGAGTCCGACTCGCACTTGCCAGGTTTTTTAATAGTTTTCGGCATGAGCCGAACCTAAACCCTATACCCTACCCTACCCTATGATAAACGGACCTGTCTTGGAGGAGCTGGTCCTGCGCCGCTTGACGGTGACCTGCTCGAAGGCCAGCAGCTCGGCCAGCTGGCCGTCCTCTTCTGTCTTCACTTGTATTATTCTATGGTAACGGACCTGTCTTGGAGGAGCTGCCGGCCTAGTCAAGGTTACAATCGCTATCGCTTCGACAACGAAAAGCATTATGTCTCTCTATCACTCTTCCATATTAGTGTGACAGTGACAGTTGCGTTTCGATCGCTACGAAGCGTAAGCGATTGGCATCTTGGCTACGCGGCCTGGTCCTGCGCCGCTTGACGGTGACCTGCTCGAAGGCCAGCAGCTCGGCCAGCTCACCGTCCTCTTCTGTCTTTACTTATGTTACTCTATGGTCACGGACCTGTCTTGGAGGAGCTGGTCCTGCGCCGCTTGACGGTGACCTGCTCGAAGGCCAGCAGCTCGGCCAGCTTGCCGTCCTCTTCTGTCTTTACTTGTATTACTCTATGGTAACGGACCTGTCTTGGAGGAGCTGGTCCTGCGCCGCTTGACGGTGACCTGCTCGAAGGCCAGCAGCTCGGCCAGCTTGCCGTCCTCTTCTTTCAGCTCCTCGTAGTCTGACATTTCTTCCTTCAGCTCTGTAAACAACAAATATTATTAAAATTATTTAAACGAGATGGCGAGACGACTTTTACACCTTCCTTTGCAACTGGCCGGAGGAAGCCCAAAATCGGGAGTTATGGAGAACCAGTGGAGAGGCCATTGCCCAGCAGTGGGACAATCATTTTTTTTGTTCCTAGCCTATTTGAGTGTCCCACTGCTGGGCAAAGGCCTCTCCCCTTAATTTCCACGACTCCCGCTTTGGTCCTTCCTCAGGCCAGTTGTTCAGGAAGCTGTCCAGGTCATCTCGCCATCTCCGTTTGGGCCTACCGCGGCCACGTCCCTCTACTGGCATCCACTTGGTGGCTAAGCTAGCCCACCTCTCCGGATGCATGTGGTAGACGTGACCGGCCCAGTCCCATTTGAGCCTAGCGGTTTTCTCGCCTACGTCAGCAATGAGGGTTTTGAAGCGCAGCGTGGTGTTGTGCAAAATTAAATAGACTACGAAAAAAAAATTCAATTTGGAGATGGTAAAGGGTATCCAATGTCAGAGTAATCGGACCCTTAACTACTTTGGACACGTGGCCAGACGGGAGCCGGACAACTTTGAAAAGCGCATTATGCCATCCATTATGCTGGGTGGACATTGTAGAGAAGGCCTGCCAGGGATCTACAAAGGTGCCTATTATTAAGCCGGATACTCATAAGCGAGCCGTAACCGCAAGCCGTAGCCGTTTGCGCAAACCTGCGAACCACGTACACACTATGTTTTTTTGGTTACAGTACATGCAACGGTTACGGCTCGCTATCATTAGCGACGATTTTTCGCCTTCCTGACGGCGAAAAATCGTGCAGAATGGAGAGCCTTGGTGCACAAAATAATGACCTCATGTGGTCGCGACCCTCAGTCATGAGGAATCGAGGAAGAAGAAAGTCAGAGCAAATTTTTGGTCAATATTTAATTAATAATAGCACAGAATAAATAATAGTACTAGGTACAGAAGACTCACTCTCTAACAAAACGCGTCTGTCACGATCAGCACAAATATGGCCGCTAGGTGGCGACAGCGCCACGCGCGGCTTATGGCTTTCCCCAAAATTGGGGTAGAACGGATGTACTTTTAGCTACCTGTAGCAAAGCGACGAAATCGCGGAGTGAGACACGCCTGATAATAGATGAATGATACTCACGCAATATATATGCTCCATTATCATCATCATCATCAGACATCTCCATTTTCACTTTTAGTGCCTCTTCACCTAAAAATCAAACAAAAGTAATCAAATTTTTTAAAAGTAATCTGAGTTTATATCTTTACCAAAAATAAAAATTTATTCTGAGACTTAAAAAATGTTTAAACTTAAGTACCTACTGAAAAACAAATCAGTACACAGTTCAACATTTTAGAACAAAAACTTTTTGGAAAATAATATCTCAATTTGTTGAATCAGTTGAATGTAGTAGTGTTTAGTTATTATAGTTGCCCAATTTCACAATAGATGTCGCTGCTACTTGAGATTCTTCCACAGTCCCTTATATAGTAAATTTGGTTTTGAAATAAACGAGATTTAAGGCCAATGAGAAACAGGCCCGGATTTGGATTTGTCCGGCCGACTCTAAATTCTATGTTAAAAAAAAAAGGAATAAATGAGTATTAAGTATTCAAGTAAAATGTTTCATTACAATAGGTAGGAAGTGCAGTGCAGTGTAGTCAGTGAACACAATTAAAAGGTAGGTTAGAAATACCTTTAAGTGGGCTGGTGAGCCGCGTCTGAAGCTCCACCTGGCAGCGCTGCACCTGCAGCTTGAAATCACTGGCGTCCCGCAAGCGGCTCACACATATCTCACATATACCACACTCACTGTTGTCACCGAGGGGTAACTGGAAGAAAATTATTCAATATTATGGATAATGCGAGGTAAATGGAGCAAAATTGTAACACTTTGGCATCCTAGAGAACATAAAAGAAACAGAGGCAGGCAATTAAAAAGATGGTACGATGAAATCGAAGACACGGCTGGAAGGACTAAAACATGGACCAGATTAGTGCAAAATAAGGAAGAGTGGAAAAGATTGAGGGAGGCCTTTGCACAAAGACTCACTCTCTAACAAAACGCATCTATTACGATCAGGACAGATATGGCCGCTAGGTGGCGACAGCGCCACGCGCGGCTTATGGCTAGCCACCAAAATTGGTGTGGAATGGATGTACTTTTCGCACGAGAAATCGCGGAGTGAGCCACGCCTGCCCTAGAGGGCATGAAAGAAACAGAGATATAGCTGGAAGGACTAAAACATGGACCAGATTAGTGCAAAATATGGAAGAGTGGAGAAGATTGGGGGAGGCTTTGGCCCAAAGGCACACAGAATCAGTTGTCTTAGATTATGGAAAACTGTAGATATAGTATAAAAATGTTTTATAGTCCTCCTCATTGATTTCGATGACGGCGACCTCAAAAAAATTACGGATTACGCCTGTTATGGGCCCGAACATAATAAAGTGACATAAGTAAATATTCTTTATTGCACCAATAATTAATATATTGTTGTAATGTAATACATAGAGAACTTTTTTAGCTCAGGATCAAATATCTGTGAAAAACACACAAATAAATGCCCTTACTAGGATAGTAACCCCCTGCTTCCTTGGCAAGGTCACTACTAAGGCTAGGTGTTAGAGAAAAACAATAATAATGCAAAATAAATAGAATTGTAAAAATACAAGTCTACATAAGTAGCAGCTTTTGTGCATCTAAACACACAAAATTCAATCTACCGGGCCAAATTTCACTACTTAGTTATTGTAAATCAATTATTCTGTCGACCAAGACGTAAACTAACGATATTTACATGTATTTCGAAGCACTCTTTTAGCATATCCGCGTATATCTCTGTTTGGCCGAGCCGAGTATACGGCGAATTCAAATGCTTGTCTGGCGGCCGCATTAAGCAGCAGCGGCACGAATTTATTTCCTCCATTAGATAAACTTGTAGGCGGTAACCAATTTAAAGAGAAATAACTAAATCTCATCAGCAGTCTTCATTTAAAGCGATATTAAAATAGAAACTTTCTGATCGTCTCGACAGCCCATTAAATTAATTTTGACAGTTGTTTGACATTTGTTTTTTTTTAATTACTTGTACAATTTTAAGAGCATTTATTGCTGTACGAATACGAAGCCAAGTTTCCGTGTCTGCTTAAAAAATGGCCAAGTTAACATCTGTAACACCTTTAACAATAACACCTTTATTGAAATGCATTTCGTTCAGAAATCATATTTCACATCTAGCAAACACTTCTGTGATTGACAATTTTATTGTACATTGAGTATCTAAATCGTAAGCTGTAAATGTTTAACATGTGTTACTTTTACCTTTTAATTTCGACGTATGAGTTGTCATTTAATAATTCGTACAAATAAACATAAAAAAGACATTTACAACGTATTTATGCCACATTTCTGAACGTGTCAAAAGGCTAGGCTAGTTTCAAAAGAAAATGGCGGCCCGGTTGCATAGCGTCTGCCTGCATCAATTTTTATTTTAAAATTGGCCTAGATGTTTAAATGATTGTTAAATAGTGTTAAACATGATGGAAACACCGAATACGTTACACAGCGGCATGTGCCGATGCTGCTCGTCGGAGGGCACGTTCAAAGACATTAAAACGAAGTATCATTGGATGGGAGAGGAAGAGGTTTATGCTGAGATGTTGACCGATTGTTTTGATATCAAAGTGAGTTTCCTACTTGTTAATATTTTAGTCTTATTTGCAATACAATATTATACTAGTAGCTTAATATTAGTTTCCAATAACTATGCTGTTACTTCCTCTTTAGGAAGGTCGTTTTCGGTTGCTACCATTTTAATGACGCTTACACAATCCTCTAGCTAAAAAGGCCAAAGTTTAGCCTTTAAGATTAAGTAGATATCAGATTAATCCATAAATAAGAAGAATAATTACAAGTATTATATTATATTTGTCATTTTTGTGATTGATCAAGTACATTGCTGCATGACCGTATTGATTTTGTTACTACGCAATGTGGCGCCGCGCAATGGACGCCGTTATACAAAATGGAGGATCTGTTTGTTCAGTCGAGGTCAAAGATGGTTAGGATTTAGAATCTTATTTCATTAGAATAAGGTTGCAATTTCTTTGACATTTACTGTATCTACAGTTTTAACTTCTGTTTATAGTTCGTTTTTTTTAGCATTAGAAATAAGTTAAACAATCTTGATGTGTCTTTTAATTGAAAAACACATTTTAAAAATAAGTTACGGCAAATATGTAACAATTATGAATCTAATACGATCATTTATATTCTTCTGCTTTCATAAGTAATAATTTTTGATTTTTAAAAAGGGTTTTTCAATTAAAAGACATGTCAAGATTGCTTACCTTCTTGCAAGTTCTTTCTAATGCTAAAAAAAACGAACTATAGGTACCACTTTTATGTACTTTGGTACATTGCTAAGATTCAAAAGAGAAATGTGCACTCATGCTTATTGTACTTTGAATCAAAACCAAAATGCAAAATCTGACAGTTGGATTTACCCAAGTTTGAAGTTGAGCGACTCACAGTTTAAAAGAATTACTTTAAAACAATGTAATTCTTTTAAACCAAAACAATGTTATTCTTTTTAATATTATCAGTAAGTACAAAAATTAAAATCAGAACTGCTAATAACAGTTTTATATTAAAGGAACAATGGAAAAATTCACTGCTTCAGATTAGATTGAAATTTGCATTATTACTACAGTTCGGTTTTTTTAGCGTTAGAAATAAGGTAAACAATCTTGATGTGTCTTTTAATTGAAAAACACATTTTAAAAATAAGTTACGGCAAATATGTAACAATTATGAATCTAATACGATCATTTATATTCTTCTGCTTTCATAAGTAATAATTTTTGATTTTTAAAAAGGGTTTTTCAATTAAAAGACATGTCAAGATTGCTTACCTTCTTGCAAGTTCTTTCTAATGCTAAAAAAAACGAACTATAGGTACCACTTGTATGTACTTTGGTACATTGCTAAGATTCAAAAGAGAAATGTGCACTCATGCTTATTGTACTTTGAATCAAAACCAAAATCGCAAAATCTGACAGTTGGATTTACCCAAGTTTGAAGTTGAGCGACTCACATATTTAAACCAAAACAATGTAATTCTATTTAATATTATCAGTAAGCACAAATGAAAATCAGAACTGCTAATAACAGTTTTATATTAAAGGAACAATGGAAAAATTCACTGCTTCAGATTAGATTCAAACTGGCTTTTCAATTAATATAAAAATTTGCATTATTACATAGTTCGTTTTTTTTAGCATTAGAAATAAGGTAAACAATCTTGATGTGTCTTTTAACACTTTCGCAACCGGGCAAAAAACGGCGCACTACTCCAGAAACCGGTCATCTATATCTGCGTACAAAAGAACCCGCTGGGCGGGTTGTCCGGCATCTGAGCAAACATTACGAGTGCCTACCAGGCGGGTTCTCGGTAGTCAAAGTGTTAATTGAAAAACACATTTTAAAAATAAGTTAATATGTAACAATTATGAATATAATACAATCATTTATATTCTTCTGCTTTCATAAGTAATAGTTTTTGATTTTAAAAAAGCGTTTTTCAATTAAAAGACATGTCAAGATCGCTTACCTTCTTGCAAATTCTTACTAATGCTAAAAAAAAACGAACTATAGCAGTAGTACAGTCACCTGCAATAATATGTGAGCGAGTCTCAAAAAGTTTGTACATATTGATCACATCTTAGATTGGTATACTGGTAAAGTACATGAAGCTGAACCACTTCCACCACATTTCCCAAAATGTCCCAGAAAGTTTCTAAGAAACATTCCTTGTTTGTACCAGATTTCCTTACACATTTGGTAACACAAAATGAATGTTTCCAAGAAATTTTTGGAAATGTGGTGGAAGTTTTTTAGCTTCATGTAGGTACTTTACCAGCATACCAATTTTTATAGAAATCTAAGATGTACAAACTTTTTGAGAATAGCTCATGTGACACAATGAAGGTCGCAAAAATATCTGACACAATCTTATTTGTTTTTTTGTGGCCTTCAAAGAGTAACATTATTGCAGGTGCCTGTGCCTATCTGTTTGATAAAAATTTGTTCTAATATCAATGTTCTGTGAACAGATACAGACTCCGGAAGACATGGACAATGGCATCTGCGAGGTGTGCATCACGCAGCTGCGGAACGCTGTCAACTTCAAGAAGCAGGTGCTGCACACCGAAGAACAGTTCAAGAGGAGACTCCAGGGACGGGATGTTAAAAGTATATATCCAATTTGATCATTTTCTCTTTATTTCTTTTTGTCTAGTAGTTCAAACTTGGACAAACATATACCAATATCTTTGTCTTCCATAGCCTTCTAAAGGCCTCTCCATAAATTACGTCATCGATTTTTGACCGATTTGAAATGACGTAATTTATGAATAGCCCCTAAGGCCAAGCCATACAAATGAAAAATCCAAAATTTGCCATTGAAATTAGAACCTATAGTAGAGGAAATGGAGCAGATTTTGCGTTGTTGGAAAATTGAAACAAAGCAAAAGCAACTCTGTTCCAATTGAATAGGATTTAAATTTCATTGAACTGAAGAGATATAGGTAGGACCTTCGGCCTTAGGAGGATAGATCCCTGACCAGTCTGGCCACTACACCATACTCCTTATACACCATCAAATGTAAACCATCTAAACTTATAATTAAGTCCTACTAACTGATGTGCCGTTGGAAAATTTCCAAAATTTCGAATTTTCCACATTGAAAAGCTTCGGAGACTTATATTTTTTGTAGGAGGATTGAAACTTTCCATTTCTGTTTGGAAATCTGTTAGTGCATCCCAAGTATTTGGTTTCTTAAACCAGTTCAATTATTGACCTATGTAATATTGACTTGTTTCAGACCCTATCAAAATTGAATCAGTGGAGGATCCTATAGATTCTGATCACCTGTCTGACCCAGACTTCACAGAAGGTAAGATAACACAATAAAAAATAGGTGTTATTATGACACAACATCCATCGTAATTTTTACTAAGTCCTAGATTTTTCTCAACTTTCGGGTCAAATATCTCGGGCATTTTTTGATTTTAGGAAAAAAGTTTTTCAAGTAAAAGTGTATTTTAGCGTATTCTCTACGATAACATCATGAAAAATAGGTGTCATAATAACATCACTGTGATGATTTTTTTTCTACCCCCATTGGTCCAACCGATATGAGAAAGAAAGGAGTGAGTGCTGAGGACACGAAAGACAGAGGAGAATGGAAGAGAAAAACATGTTGTGCCGACCCCACATAACGTGGGATAAGGGCAGGGGAAAGAAGATTGGTCCAACCGATGTTTATACCAAAATAAAATAATGGTCACACGCTGGAGAAGGTCATATGGATATAAAGTGTAACCTGAAATGTAATAATGTGATTTACTAAGAAATGTAGACGAAAATTCCCCCTGGTCACCACTACGCTATAGTTCGTTTTTTTTGCATTAGAAATAAGGTAAACAATCTTGATGTGTCTTTTAATTGAAAAACACATTTGAATAATAAGTTACGGCAAATATGTAACAATTATGAATCTAATACGATCATTTATATTCTTCTGCTTTCATAAGTAATTGTTACTGATTTTTAAAAAGCGTTTTTCAATTAAAAGACATGTCAAGATCGCTTACCTTCTTTCAAGTTCTTTCTAATGCTAAAAAAACGAACTATAAGTCTATCTTGCTGTCTCGTGCCTATGATCTTCCAACTTCAATATTTTCGCATTTTGTTCTAGAATACGAGGTCCCCATCAAACAAGAGGTGGAAGAGAAGCCGAAAGCCAAGAAACGCCCGGCCAAGCCCGCGGCGCCGCGCGCCAAGAAAGCCAAGACCGAAGCCGAGTCCTCCCAACGTAAGTCGATAGTTGGTTACTAGTGCCGGCGGTCGTGTGCTTATGCGGATAGCTGGGTGCCTACACTTACTCTTTTAACGGGCATTATTGATATTAGGTGAAGTTGAACCCTGTAGCTTTGAAATAAAGTACAAAATCATTGTGGGTAATTTGTTTATTCCCTCTGCCTTAACAAGGCTTATTTATTATGCCTAAAAACCGGGTTGTAGGTGTCATTGCGTCACTTTTTTCGTATTAAGGAAAGAGATGAAACACAAAAAAAAATTACGTAGTTTGGACAAAAAAAATTACGTAGAGTGCTCACTCCATACATCAGTTTTGGTTAAAACGACTATTGTTGAATTAGACTTTTCGGTCGCGGCTACATCTATTGTCAAGTAGCAGTACTGATAATTCCGCTACTCGATGCTAGATGTCGACTGCGAAAATAATAGTCGTTTTGGTACCAAAACTGACGTATGGAGTGAGCACTCTATTCTTATTATATTTCTCTATGGTTTGGGCAAATACATGTGTTGCTGGTTTAATTTATAATTTTTAGGGGACAGCTCTTTGGGATTCATTTATAAAATTAAATTTTTGTTCGCGCCTTATTTGAACAAACTTTGGTCTCAAGTGCTTATCGAATTATTGTTTATTTTGATGTTTTAGCTACCTAACAAACAAGTAAATGTAGTTATACTAGATTAAATTTTTAATAATATGTGTATTATTTATTTTGGCTAATAACTGCTAGGTATGAAATTATGATAAGTATAGGTACCTTGCCAGTTGGACTACATTGGTTTTAGTCTTCCTGCAATCGTCTCAGTACACGGATTTCAGATCGATACTGAAGAGAAAGTATCAAATTAAGGCAGGCATCCAGCTGTTAATTATCATTTTCATAGATTCTCTGAAAAGTCATAAATGTGTACAATTTCCAACTAATAAAAATACCGTTTTATCGGAATTGATTAAATATTCCTTATCTGCTTAACGTACCTCGTTTCTTTTTATGCCTTATTCTCGCTGTACGTAACGTCACTTTTCTTGATTTAAATAATTAGCTTTTCGGTGAAGGAAAACAACGTGAGGAAACCTGCATACATCTGCGAAGAAATTCAAAGGTGTATGTGAAGTCCCCAATCCGCGTTGGGCTAGCGTGGGGACTATAGCCCAAGCCCTCTCGCGCATGAGAGGAGGCCTGTGCCCAGCAGTGGGACGTATACAGGCTGAAATTATTATAATATTATTATTTTAAATAAAGAATTTTGTACACATTTTATGTAACAATAAGAAAACCAAAGATATGTATATGTATAACAATAATCTGCATTATCACACGACCGTCGTTCACTTTGAAAGTGTTAGAAAAGCTGCATAAAATTGTAAAATAACACACATTAACATATTTTTAAGATCTCTAATTGTTAACTTTTTTTAAACTGCCAAGGCCCTCTACTTTACTTTTACTCTATGGTTTATTTAAACGCACAAAATCTTACCTTCCTTTGATTTAGATTTGCCAATTCAAGGAAAAATAAACCATAAAACACACGAAAAAGCACATGAGTTCAGCCAATTTCAATTTAACTATATAGGTCAGGAAATGAATGCTCAAAAAACGTTGTAGAGGGAAATGCTAGGAACACAATTTTTGACTCCGTAACTTTGTTTGGACTAGTTAGGAGGTGAACATATCAAAAGTCCCCGGCTGTAGCCCCGGTGCTGGGGGGAGAGGGGGGTAAGAAGATCGAATTTTTCGGTTTTTCATTGATATCTTGGAAACTTTGCGTCTTAGCGACATGACTACTAAGACAAACCGAAAGCTGGTAAAATTAGTTACAAGTTTTATCCAGTCAAGTTTTTCTATATCTTGAATAGTTTTTGAGATACCCGCTCTTGAAAGTTTATTCAGGGATTTTAATTTTATCTTGATATCTACATCAGTGAAGCTGTTAGGCCATGTTTGGTATCATTTTCGTATAAATCGGGGGTGCTGAATTCATTTATGGTATCACATTGACACTATTACGAAGTAAAACCAAAATTTAAAAAAATATATTTTTTTAAATCCCTCTTCACGCTTAAACCGCTGAACCAATTTCGTTGAAATTTGGTATAGAAATAGTTCCAGTTTCTACACAGGATATAGGATAGTTTTTATAACCAAAAGCATCTTTTGAGGGTGTGAAAAGTGGGGTGGAAGTTTGTATGGGGAGTCAATAACCACTGAACCGGTTTAGATGATATTTAGGATGGTATACATCTGTGATTTAGATGAAAATGATACCAAACATGACTTCAAACCTTACCTTAATCAGTATTAACTTCAGGAATTCAGTTTCGTCGACGAAGTTGAATTCCCCCCATACTCCATTTCACAACTTTAAAGGATGATTATTGAAATAAAAAGTATCTTATGTCCTGTCTTGAGACTCGAAATAGCTGTATACCAAATTTCAATTAAATCGGTTGAGCGGTTTAAGCGTGAAGAGGAATTTTAAAAATAAGATATTTGTTTAAAGTTTATATGTTTTTTCTTAGGAATGGTGTCAATGTGATACCAAAAATTAATTCAGCGCCCCCGTTTTATACGAAAATGATACCAAACTCGGCCTAGCAGCTTCAATAATGTAGATATCAAGACAAAATTGAAAGCCCTAAATTAAACTTTCAAGAGCGGATATCTCAAAAACTATTCAAGATATCAAAAAACTTGACTGAATAAAACTTGTAACAAGTTTTATCAGCTTTTGGTGTGTCTTAGTAGTCATTTCGCTAAGACGCAAAGTTTCCAAGATATAAGTGAAAAACCGAAAAACGAGACCTTCTTTCCCTCCTCTACCCCCCAGCACCGGGGCTACGGCCGGGGACTTTTGATATGTTCACCTCCTAACTAGTCCAAACAAAGTTACGGAGTCAAAAATTGTGTTCCTAGCTTTTCCCTCTATAACTTCTTATTGCTTGGCCTAATAAAACTTATTTCAATTTGTTATTTGACAGCTCTTCTAACGCATTTCATTTAGTACTTTATTTGTTTCTATTTACCTAAATTAATGTTACTATGTTACAATATGACATTTATCCCTTGGAGTATCTAAGCCTAAGACATGCTCAAAAACTATTTTTTTTATTGTTCGAGGGATTTCGGCCAGGCTGGAGGCATACTAGGGTGTATCTTACGATCGGTCGCCGTCATATACAGGATGGCCAAAAAATAAGTGCATTCCCGTTGTCAGGGAGGTTTTGGGATTATACTGAGCAACTTTACTATGGGACAGTCAGCGTCGTATAGTAGGTAGCATCCAATATGTTCAAATAGTTCGGTACACCATAATTATATGTATGGCGTACCGAACTATTTGAATACTTTGGATGCTGACTGGACTAACCCCAAAATTGCAAAAAAAAAATTGTCTGTTTCATACATTTTGGCTAGTCCATTTTCTATGCAAGGGTAAACTTTTGTTTGCGATTTCGGGGTTGGTCCCATAGTACAAGTTGCTCAGTATAATCCCAAAACCTCCCCGGCAACGGGAATTCACTTATCTTTTGGCCACCGTGTATAAAAATGAACTGTCACAGGGACTATCATTCGAGGCGAGAGGTATTAGTGACAGTCTATCACCAGGATTATCACACGCACATTGCCAACCTTTTGAAATCCTGTTCATGAGACCCCATACACAGTAGAGCCACAAAATAAATAATAGTACTACCGTATAGAAAGGACACTTCCTACAAGACCGAAGTTTGACAGCGATTCAGGGACGAATCATGCTGTCCCTTTCTAATGTATGGTACTATGCCTTTCGGCTATTTAGGGCTGCCAAAATTCAGGTCGTGCACGCAAAAGGACGTCAAGTGGTGCCAACCCTAATAATTGCTCGGAGCAATGCTGAGCCGAATGGAGCCGAGTTTGCCCGAAAGCAGGAGTGTCTCCCCACTGGTAGAGTGCTTGTATGTACGTATGTATGCATGTGTGCAATCGGATTGCCCTACATTACGGACGTGTGATGGATTTTCACGCGTGTGTGACTAGTTTCAACCGTGAATGTGGCTATATCATGAGTATCATGACATAATAGAATAGACACACGAATGACAAGACTAATATGCCAATCAAAAAAAACCGGGCAAGTGCGAGTCGGACTCACGCACGAAGGGTTCCGTACCATAATGCAAAAAAAACAAAAAAAAGCAAAAAAAAAACGGTCACCCATCCAAGTAGGTACTGACCACTCCCGACGTTGCTTAACTTTGGTCAAAAATCACGTTTGTTGTATCTCCCATACAATCTTAATTTTATTCTGTTTTTAGTATTTGTTGTTATAGCGGCAACAGAAATACATCATCTGTGAAAATTTCAACTGTCTAGCTATCACGGTTCGTGAGATACAGCCTGGTGACAGACGGACAGACGGACGGACGGACGGACGGACGGACGGACGGACGGACGGACGGACGGACAGCGAAGTCTTAGTAATAGGGTCCCGTTTTACCCTTTGGGTACGGAACCCTAAAAACAGTCAAAGGCAATCTTTTTCAATGGTTTTAAAACTAAAATTTCTTACGATTCGTAACTGTGTGCCGCTTTTTCTCAACTAAGTTTCGGTCTAGGTGAGAAAGCAATAGTAGTGGAAACAACTTGTCAATATTCGGTTGTTTTGTCACTCATACTCCCAGAGTTATTATTGTTGGAAAGCTATTATATCATAATAATCAGTGACTACAATACAAACTAGTTTTTTACATGACAACGGCTGGATACGATTTTATATTAAAGTAACCGAAAAACTCCATAACGAGTTGAGACTGATCATATTGTAACATTGCAGCATCTGTATTAAGGTTTTTGCCCCTCTCTTCATGACTTTAGCTTTTGACAATGTTTTATTATTCTCTCACTTCAAAATGACCTACCATCGATTATTATTGTTATCTACCATGTGCTTATTGACCACGAAGTTGATATCCAAGTTTTATGCACATTGAATATTGAACTTACTTTGATATTCTTACTTTTAACGTAAGTGAATACTGCGGCCGTTCCGAAACCGTCAATTTCTAACAAATCTAAAGCTCACTCGACGTTACTCAAGAACCCAACACAATGCGCACATAAATATGGAACCTGTGAACTATACTGTGTCTTATTATCGCGACACAATTGGCCTTTTTGACGTTCTACAGATTATATACAAAAGGCATTTGAAAAGTAACGGAATGACAATGAATTTAGCAAATGGTTTAACACATTGAGTGCTAGCGCGAACTACACGCTACGAGTGTAGTCGATAACACGAGAAAAACCGTATTTAGCAAAAAACTACGAACAGAAAACCTGCCTGGTGGGTCGCTGGCAGTGAGTGTGTTAAATAGAAATGTTGACACCGAAACATACAAATGACGTATGGAGACATAATATACGGATTGATGGTTAATTTGTTATTGGAATTCAACAAGAAGATTATGTAAACAGTTTTAACGATGAAACTAACGAATCAATGAACTTTTACTATGTGAAGGTAAGTTACATCAATTTATTACTACGTATTTCATAGCTTAGGTACCTACTTGAAGCCTAGATCAAATATTACGTAGAAGTATTATGTAAAAATCTTTCTTATTACTCTTATTAGGGTGAGTTATTGTTGATGTTTTTTTTTTAAATATTATTTTTTATAGGACACTTACCACCCAACTAACATTAGGCGCTAAATTTAAGGGTTAGAAGAGATTTATATAAGCGCCTATTTACTCTTTAGGTGTAGTTAGTGCTCTAAAAATAGGAGTTATAGCCGGCTATAACCCCGTTTTAACCCCGGATTGGGCACAAATTTTATCACCATAAGATTTATAACAGTGCTACAGTAGGGTTAGCGGATAAAAAAAGAGACATAAGAGCGGTATAGTGGAGCTACAATAGTGTTAATTAATTCTTTAGGAGCTATAAGGGTTGCATATAGGTGACTACAAACTGTTGTAGTAGAATAGCGCTAAAGTAGTGCTGTAATAGCGTTGATTAACAACTTAGATTTAAAAGGGTGCCAAATAAGCGACTACTAACTGTTTGAGTAGTAGTGTAGAGCTATATAGATGATACTTTCAGCTTTAGATGGTATATTAGCATTTGAAGTCATGCAATATTTGTAACACTCAAGAAGGTAATTGCACATTTTTTCCTTAGCCCTGCCTGCTTTGGTTGCAGATGTTTCCATTTTGTATTATTATTTGTAAGCTTGCACTGTGACAGCTTGAAGTGAAATGTAATGGCGGATAAATAAAAGCAAATAATTATTTTAGTTCACTGATGCCGGTGTTATCTGCGGATTTATGATGGCGAAATTAATTACACTGTCAATAACTATATGTATTACTAACAAAATTTTAAAGGGCCTCTGATCCTTTGCATATTTATCTGAATATAATATTTTTTAAATTGTGGTCCACCGTATTTAATTTTCGCAAAATTACACAATATACGTGAAGTCCGGTTTTAAATACAACAACACTAACATTATGTCTATATTGAGTAAAAGTATCGATTTTTATTAAGTATTTACGTTCTAATTAACAGTTTTTGTTTTGCTTATTGATTCATCGGTCATATTAACATGGCGCTATAGGCTTAGGTTGTAAGTAAGACTCTAATAACACTATAAGATGTACTAAGGTATTGAATAACGCCCGTCTGCGACTACATGATCTATAAAAGTCACTCATAACTTCTCTTTTCGACTCTAAGTGAGACAAGAGAGTTAAGAAGCGATTGCGAGTAACGGAGCTATAAAAGAGTTTTTATCGCCTGTTTAGAACCTTAAGTGAAAATTGCAGCTGCTTATTACTCATATAGATGTTAAGGTGGTAGAATTCACTTTGAGCTATAACACTAGCTGCTTAAGATCCATTATAGCGGCGAAAACGGCTACTGTGGATCTTAAAGCTATACATGGACCTCTTAAAGACCTTGATGTCACCAGAGCCTGTAAGCTTAAAGTATATAGCTATTCTACAGCCGTTATATGTCTTTAGGTGATAAAATAAGTGCTAAGTGTCGCCTAATTGTTTGTTGGGCAGTCGCGGATATTTACCAGTCGCTTTTCGGTGGAGGAAAACATCGTGAGGAAACCGGACTACCCAATAAGGCCTAGTTTACCCTCTGGGTTGGAAGGTCAGATGGCAGTCGCTTTCGTAAAAACTAGTGCCTACGTCAAATCATGGGATTAGTTGTCAAGCGGACCCCAGGCTCACATGAGCCGTGGCGAAATGCCGGGATAACGCGAGGAAGATTTTTTATAGGACACATTACACATATTCGTACTTATAATTTTACTGTTATCAAATGATTACTAAAATTGAAAAATGCCCCCGCCGAGATTTTAACTCGGCTGTGGCAGAACTTAACCCAACCTCTCCTCTACTTCTTTTTTATGTTTCCGTTATCTACTTTTAGTGCTGTGGGTTTGAAAAAAGTTTTGAACGGTTGAATTTCTTGGTCCCATTTCTGCGAATAAAGTGACCGATTGTTATGGGTATTTATTGGGTATGTAAGTACCTCAAATGTAACTAATGTTCATTGTCCATTTCAAGAATGAAATCATCAAGAGAGTGAGACATGCCAAGGAAGCAAAGAATCTCAAAGACCACTTTTACAGAACGGATTACAAAATGTATAAAAAGAAAACAAGATGAAATATGGTCACAAAAAAATGGCAGCGAAACGTGGATTCAAAAAACGAAACAAATTCTGAAACATGTGAAACTGTTTTTGAATTGTATAAACCGGCGGCGTTATACCAGTGCTACACAAAAGATAAACCTAAACAGTGTTAACCCTTCGCTTCTGATGTCTGAATAATGTTTAGACGTAGTAGAGTCAGACCAAGAAAAGTCTGCAGCGGTTTTGATAGCCCACGCAGTACAAGTATTATTTTAAACGTCAAACTTCTATGAAATTATGACGTATAAAAACACTGGCACTGCGAGGGCTATCAAAATCGCTGCAGACTTTTCGTGGCTTAACTCTAGTTTCTTTCTGCAGTAGTTTCCACCAGTAGTGTTGACATAGGTACTACTTCTGTTGAGACGATGATTCTGAACATCAAAATACTCCAGCATTAGGTATAAATAATAGTTTTAAAACAATAACAATATTATTTTCTTTACGGATACATCGTACGTTACTTTAGTGCTGAGTAGTGGTTGACAATGGTGACTTCGAAATATCTTTTTACAAATCTTTTTGCAGACGTCTGCTTATAAATCGTAGATAGACGCGACGCGAACATATTAAACGATATAGCGTTTTGTTTTCTTCATTAAGAAATGCGTTTTTAAATTGAGAAGTGTTATTATTAAATCATTTTAATTATAATTAAAACATTAGCAGCAGAGCTCTTCACGCTCGTAATTATCGACCCATGACCACAGGACAAAAGGGCAATGGAAGAGCCCCCCCTAATAGTAAGAAGACTGAATGGAGATAATTGAGATGCTCGTTTCTTGTTATAGGAACGGACGGCGACGCGCCCAAGAAGCGCAAGAAAAAGAAAAAGAAATCGGACGATAGCGCGACCCCAGAGCGCATTGAGCACAGGGTCAACCTTACCGCCATACTGCAGTACTCCAACGCCAGTCCGTTCCGCGACAAGACCGCCCGAGGGTTCTCCTGCCTCTACTGCTGCGCGCACTTCCCGCACATCGACGAGCTGCGCGCGCACACCGCGCAGCAGCCCGAAAAGGACAAGCTCAACTCCATGATCGATTACAAGCTCAGCTACAACCCCATCAAAGTGGACATCACCAATCTCGAGTGCACCGTCTGCCACCAACCCATGAGGGATCTCGTCGAACTGAAGGATCATCTAGTCTTCGTCCACAATAAGACTATCTACAAAAACATTAAAGACATCATCCTTCCTTTCCGTCTCGAAGACGGTCACAATTTCACCTGCGTCGTATGCTCCGTTGTTCACATATCTTTCAAAAACCTTTATCATCACATGAGTAGCCATTATAGAAATTACTGCTGCAACAAATGCGGCGCCGGCTACATCACGATAGCGGCGCTCCGCAAGCACATGAAGACCCACGAGCAGGGGAACTTCCCCTGCGCCTACTGTGATAAAACATACACCTCTTTCACAAAGAAGAGGAACCACGAAAAAGGCGTCCACACCGGCGGGTGGTTGAGGAACAAGTGCCCTCACTGCCCTGAGATTTTCGTCAGTTACTACGACCGGAGCGAGCATCTAGTACAGGTACACAACGAAAAGGCCGTCAAGTATCCCTGCAACGCGTGCAATAAAGTATACAAGAAGAAGTTCGAGCTTAACCGTCACATTAAACATCACCACTTACAGCAAAAGAGCTTTTTATGTGACAAATGCAATGCTAAATTCTTCTCGAAACGCGGTCTCGTCGACCACTTGTCCAGGCATTCTGGCGGAGAAGTGTACACCTGTGAGATATGCGCCAAAACCTTCGCTAGAGCGAGGACTCTGAAGGAGCACATAAGAATTCATGAGGACGATAAGAGATTCCAATGCGAGGTCTGCAAGAAGACCTTCGTACAGAAATGCAGCCTGAAGAGCCACATGCGCTTACATCAGGACCACCTAGACATTTTCAAGGAATTCGATGATGTCAAGCACCTGATAGACGACAGGGAGCTGACCTTGAAACAGATAGCCGCGGAGAGCAAGAAGAAAGCGGAGGAGGAGAAAAGAAAACAAAAATTTCTCCCGCTTGATAAGATGTAGAGACAAGTCAATGTGTCAAGGACTAAATAGGTTCAAAATACATAGTTGGCGTAAATCATGGTAAATATCTGCATTCGAATTTGCGAATGAGGTTTTGAATAAACAGGGTCATACTTCTTGCTTTTTTGCTTGGTAGATAACTCGTTTTAACGCATTCACTGCCAGGGGGCGTGGCTTAGGAACAAACTTGTATGACGGTGAACGCACATGTGCGTTGGGGGCAGTGAATGTGTTAAAAATATGATTTGCTTAAACTTTACTCACATTTGCCTTTCTCGTCATATTATTCTGTTTATAATTTTCATAGTATTTTGCGGCACTTACTGAAAACTTGCTGACCGTCAATCATTGAAGATTTATCTTCACATTCAAATGTCTTTGAAATTATTATGTAAATGCTAATATATAGTTGTTTTATATGAGATTCCAGATGTAAGAAAGTACGTCATCATCTCATCATCATGTATTGTGTTATTAATGTTACGTATATCTTCTTCATATACTTGAATCACGGATGTCTATTTAACGAAATTTGTTATTTTAAGAGGTACTTTATCTACATCGGTGTAAGTGTATATTGTTTTTGACATTTAAAATTAAATTAGGCTGTCAGTGATTACGGGCTAGAGCATAGAGAGGTTGTAAAAAATATAAATCATTTTAGGAGTTGTCATATCCAAACTACAGCCTGGCAAAAAAGTGTAGAAATTAAAAAGTGACAACACTGTAGTGTCGTCCCTTTCAAATCAATATATACAGTGTGTTTTCTGTAACAGGAGCAATAAATTAAACTAGGCTGTACGCCTCAAACTGACCATCATTTGTTCAGCAACTTTTGAAAATAAGTCATGGTTTGATTTTTATTACACTTTAAAGTTTATTCTAAGACGCAATATATAGATGGTCAAGCAAATCTTGGCAGTAGAAAATGGCGCGGTATTCAAATTTTATATGAGACGATATCCCTTCGCGTTTACATTTTTCAAATTTGCCGCCTTTTTCTACTGACAAGATCTGCTTGACCAAGTATAATTATGTATTGCAAATTTTGTCATGTTTACAGCGTGACAAGCAATGTCAAATACACTGATGTCAGCGTACATTGAAGGCAATATTTATTTTGTATGAAAAAGAGGTCTAAAGGATTCATAATTTTTAAAAGTTGCTGAACGAATGTTGGTCACTTTGAGGAGTACAGCCTTTAGTTTAGCAGGTGTTCAGGAAGCTGGCGACAGGGTGGAAACACAAAGGAATTAACATCGGCGGAAAGCAGTTAACCAATCTGCGTTTCGCCGATGATATTGTCCTGTTCTCATCTACAGCTACAGAGCTCCGCGTCATGCTGCAGGACCTAAGCAGGGCAAGCCTTGAGGTTGGATTATCAATGAACATGTCAAAGACCAAGCTCATGACCAATAGTGCACCAATAACAGTAGAAGTGGACGGCAGAGAAGTAGGATATGTCCATGAGTATATATACCTGGGCCAAATTGTCTCCTTCCAGGCACGGCAAGACAAAGAAGTCGCAAGACGGACCGAGAATGCCTGGAGGAGCTTTTGGTCCATGAAGGAGCACATGAAGGGAAACCTACCTATATCACTCAAAAGAAAACTGATGGACATGTGCATTCTCCCCATCCTTACCTATGGAGCACAGACTTGGTCTTTGACAAAGGCTCAGAAATCCAAACTCAAGGTTTGTCAGCGAGCCATGGAACGTAGTATTCTGAGCGTGAAATTAACCGATCGCATTAAAAATACAATACTACGTTCCAAAACTGGAATAACTGATGTAGCTGAAACTGCCGCCAAGCTCAAATGGGATTGGGCAGGACACGTCAGCCGTATGCCGGAAGACCTGTGGGCCAAAACAGCCACCCGTTGGGTCCCACAAATTGTAAGGCGTCACGGTAGACCTCGTCGGAGATGGCGGGACGAGCTTGACGCTTTTGACAGAGACTGGTGGGAGACTTCTGAGGATAGGGATACGTGGAAGAATAAGAGGGAGGCCTTTGCCCAACAGTGGGACAATATAGGCTAATAATAATAATAATAAATAAGCCTTTAGTTTAATTTATTGCTCCTGTTACAGGAAGCACCCTGTATAAGAGAACGAGACGACACTACAGTGTTGCCACTTTTTAATTTCTACTCTTTTTTGCCAGGCTTTAACAATAGGTTAGGAAGATCTGCTCGCCAGGAAGTGCTTTAAATTGAAAATTATTATTATATTTATAAGTTTTACCATATACAAGAACCATGTGTGTTGAAGTAAATATATTATATGTATTACTACTATACATTCTTTCTTTAAATAGTACCCATATCCTTAAAATACTAGAGCAAAAATATTAATAAGCGTTTTATCTGTTACGAGACCGACCGCAGTGCGAAGTTCTATTATAATTCTCTATATTTATCTTGGGTTAAAGGTTAGGGTTTTATAATATGAATATAAAAGTAAAATATAAGAATACAAAACAATAAAAAGTACCACATTTGATGATACTATAAAATAGACAATTAGATACTAAAACAGGATTCCCACCAGCTTATTGCCACGGAAAGCCAAGGCCCTAATTTTCAGTGGGGACCTAACTTAAAACTAAACTAAAAGTAAGAGAGAGCCGACACATACGTGTCACTGAGACGTTAAAGAGGGACAAGAAATACAATTTATACAGAGTTTTGTGTTTACATTGACTTTAATTCCTTTAACCAGCCACTCGTGGTTAGGGAGGCGAGGTAGCTAAATGGCGTAATTCAACGGCGCCGTCGAGACCTATCAAAATCGAAAGATAAAATAATTTCGAAAAGAAAAGCTCGTATGGCAAAAACCATTTTAGCGGTGGGTTTGGCGTGTACGGTTTTTCAAAAATGTTAAAAAAAACAGTTACTTGGGCATTCTCGAGCGCGTCAGATATTCATACTACGTATGCCCCGAGTGCCTCTGATAACAACGGTATACTAATCTGCCGGTTTGCGTGGTGGGGGTAGGCATATAATGTAGTCAAAAATGCAAAAAAAAAAAATTTACTCGGGCGCGTCAGATTTTCGGAAGGGGTGTTAAGTAGGCCCCAAGGAAGCTTCCTTTAAAAAAACTGACGATTTCGGCGTGACGATAAGTTACGATGAATTTTTGAAAATGCAAAAAAAAAATGTTTTTTTGAAATACTCGAGCGCGTCAGATTTTCATAGGGGAGGTTTATCTCGGTATCCTGAAAGCATATTTTTTTAATCTGACAAAAATGTTGGTGGGTTCTCTTAATCTGACCGATTTTATGATGCTTCAAGTCAAAAAGTTTTAACTTTGGTCAAAAATGTAAAGAGACCTTTTTTGTGTAAAATAAAATTACCTTTTTTGTTTATTTAAACCTTTTTTTTTGTAAAATGTATCGTTCGCGACTTATATGCCGCAACGCGTTCTTAGGAAGACGAAATGGCTCCTCCACACTTCCGGTCATGCGGAAACCGGCAGATTTTGTATTTTTAGTAAGTTTTAGATTATATTCTTCAAAATAAAAAATAAAAAAATCGCGCTCGAGAATACCGGATTAACGTTTTTTTTTTACAAGTTCGCGACCCTATAACTCGGCGGCGTCAAGGACTTATCGTCAGATTAGTTAAATTTAGTCTTTAAACACTAAAATCAACCCCCAATATCTTAATCTGACGCGCTCGAGTATTTCAGACTATCCATTTTTTTTTACTAATCTGATCGTCTATCCTAGGCGCGCGTCACTACATATAGAGCTAAATACTTTACAAGGTTGTTCTATTAGGTCTAAGGTATCTCTCATATCTTAAACTGCCACGCTCGAGTATTGCAAAAAATTCCCCTATTCGCCTCCCTAACTATCGGTTTTCTATCAGGACATGCTCACGTAACATGGAATGTTTTATCGATTTTGAAATATTAGCTATCGAGAGACAGATGCCGCTGTTAAAAACGGAAATAGTAACGAAATGGCAGTACGAATCATTATAACAATAAGTTGACAAACCCATTTTAGAGTCAACTGTTGGCTCTAATTGTGCATTAGTTGCGTGGTTGCGTCTTATTCAAATATTGTGTCCTTTTTTCTTACAAGCCTAGCAATTATAAGTATAGTAGTGCGGATATTGAATTATTTTATAGTAATGTGATGACATGTGCATAGTTTAAAAATTAAGGAGACTGACCGCGTGTGAACAACTGTTTTTCTTTTATAGGCGACACCGGAGCGACTAAAAAACGGAAAACTGCTCTAAAGGAGGAAAATGAAGCTCCTAAAACGGTGTTACGAGAAAAACACATGCCCGAGATGCAGAAACAGTGGCACAACCTAACGACCTTGCTCAAGTACACTAACGCAACACCCTTCAAAGACAGGAACGATGCGGGCTACATATGCGCGTACTGTTTCAAAACGTACCCCGACCCCGAGGTCCTGCGGCACCACACGCAGAATGACCACGTTAAAGAGAAACCCACCTATAAGGCCGGCTCCGGTATGAGCAGCTTCGTCGCTTTCCTCGACATTGTCGACCTCAAATGCACTCTCTGCAATCTACCCTTTGAAAACTTAAAAGATCTCCCCGAACATCTAGTCAAAGTTCACGACAAGAAATACTTCTTGGGCGTCACCGATTACTTCCAACCGTTCAAGCTGACTAACGAGCAACAGATCAAATGCTGCCTGTGCAACGAAGCATATCATAACATGAAGTTGCTCATGCAACATATGAACGTCCATTACAGAAACTTTATCTGCACAACCTGCGGAGCCGGATTTGTTAACAGCTTTAGACTTAACAGGCATGAGACCACGCACGGCAAGAAGAAATCCAGCTTTCCGTGCAGACATTGCGGTCAGGTGTTTGCGGCAGAGTCGAAGAAGAAAGCTCATGTTAATACTGAACATAAAGGCATAGCCGGAGACAGCGTGTGCCAAATATGCAAGGCGCGTTTCAAGAACTACTATCAGAAAACTAGACATATGATGCAAGTCCACAATGTTGAGGGTATCAAGTGCGACATGTGTGACAAAAAGTTCAATTTGAAGTCAAATCTCATGTTACACATGAGAAGCGTACATCTAAAGGAAAGACCCTTCGAATGCTCGGTATGTAGTATGGGCTTCTTCATTAAAAGGCACATGCTAGGACATTATATGGCGACGCATACAAACGAGAGGAAGTTTAAATGTGACGTTTGTGGAAAAGCGTACGCTACTCAGAACAGTCGACGGAAACATATGAAGAAAAATCACGGCATTTCTAAGAGTACCATTTTGGCGCAGAATCAGACTATTCCTAAATAATGTGAGTGAAATAAACTGGAGTGTTTTATCGAGTATATATAAATAAATCTGAAAAGTATTGAACAATCGTGGAACTGCTGATATATATGTACTATGCCATAAGCGAGTTAATTAAATATAAATTGTAATAGTTACTTCCTGTTATGTAATGAATCATTGTGATTTATTTAGGCATCTATTCTAAATGGTATACTATTTTTGCTTTATTGTTCGAGATGTGTTTTTTGACTAATTTCGACTTGTAGTGCAGCTCAATAGAAAGACTGATTTTATTTATGCATCTTGTAATGTTTGTGATTTATTTAAACGTTCTTGTGCTTAAATATTTAAACATAAAATATGTAAAGAAATATGTAAAGATGTGTTTCATTTAAGACCAAATTATTTTAACATCTAATTAGGTACGTTTATGTTTAAAGTAGTTCATATAAAAAAAAAAAACATAGAAAGTTTGGTACGAGTGTTTGGACTTACTTAAACTCTTAAAGCCCAAAGCTCAAGTTATTCATAAAATAAGTACCCACTAAAATAAGAAAAATATTAGCCTCATTGCTTGATATAGCATCTTTGCACAAAGTTTACGAGATCCATGAACTTAATGTTCAGTTAAATTTAAAGATTCCAGATTGTAAGTGTGTGGGTGTACACGCACAGTACAAACTATTTATATTTAGCTGTAGCTCATCTCTGCATATGGTATCAAACAATGCATATGGTATCAGAAGCGCAACACCAGTTGCATAACATGTCATTAAGCTGATGTCTCAAATAGGTTACAGTATTAAAATGTGAATAAGTTATTTAAAATTTACATACGTTTTAAACATACGAATAACCAAGTGAGTAACGTGCGTAGTGCCAGAAG
Source organism: Cydia fagiglandana (assembly GCF_963556715.1). NCBI lineage: Eukaryota > Metazoa > Arthropoda > Insecta > Lepidoptera > Tortricidae > Cydia > Cydia fagiglandana. The sequence continues at coordinate 8,324,363 of NC_085955.1, forward strand.
ATATCCGTAGAACTACGCCGAGGACTAAGAAATCCAATAATCTGTACTTTTGTTGTAGGTCTCACGAAGAAATCTTTCGTGAAAGTTAAATCGACACCGAAGAATCAAAGAAAGACTTCCAGTAATATTGCTAGCGCTGTGAAAGCAGGAAAAGCACAACCGTTAAAGGGTGAGGTCCGAAAGAATGAAAGAGTCACAATAAGAAAACGTGCCGATAAGAATAAGACAAAAGAGAAAGATCAGAAGCCTATTGAGATACACATGCATCGTAACAATATTAGAGAGATTTTGGCCAGTTCCAACGCTACTCCAATTCGTTGTCATGGCGATATCGGCTATACGTGTTGCTTCTGTCCGAAGCAGTTCCCAAGCCCCGCAGACCTCAAAAATCACACAATACAAGAACACGACCACAAAACCAAGCAAAACTTTATGCGAGGAGGGGTAATGCATTCGTACGTAGTTAAACTAGATATTACCTCCTTACGCTGTGAACTGTGTGCCAGTGACCAAGAAAGTCTAGATCAAATGGTTCACCATTTAATTGAACGTCACGGCAAGAAACTTTACACGGATATTAAGAATCATATTCTGCCTTTCAAGTTTGATGATGACAAATTGCGATGTGTCATGTGTAAGGTCGAATTTAATTCTTTCAAACATCTACAAGAACACATGATTGTGCATTTCAGGAACTATGTCTGTGGCATATGTGATAGTGGATTTATCAATCGAAGAATGCAGCGAGCCCACGCTAAAACACATTTAACCGGTAAATTCGTATGCAGCACGTGTTCTAAGGTGTTCGACACTGTACTGAAACTAAAATCGCACGAACGACAAGTCCACTCTACCATAAAGTATAACAAATGTGGTCACTGCAGCGAAAAATTCAAAGACTTTAAACATAAACTTAAGCATCTGGCAGACGTCCACGGGATTAAAAAGGAGAAATCGAAATGCAAAGCGTGCGATAAAGCTTTCAGTTCCCCATCAGCTCTTAGCGTTCACATTAAACGCAATCATTTAATAGAGAGACACCATAAATGTGATCAATGTGAAATGACATTCTACTCCATAAGAGAGTTGGAGCACCATCTGGTGAAACACTCCGGTACAAGAGAGTTCCAGTGCGATGTTTGTTATAAATATTATGGTCTGAGGAAAACTCTAGTCGAACACATGAGAATACATACGAATGATCGTCGATTCGAATGCCCGCACTGCGGTATGACTTTCGTGCAAAAGTGCAGCCTGAAAGGACACTTGCGGTCTAAACATTCCGAATTAACATAGATTTAGCGAACATATTAAAAAGTCATCTGCTATATCCAAACTGTTTTATTTTAACATTTTCATTAGGAATACCTACTTACCCTAGCACATATTTGGTTGCAAGAAGTATTGCCAACAGGTACTTAGCGTTATTTGTAGGCGGTACGTAAGAGTAAGCAGCTGGGTGAAGAGCTATATTGACTATTTTTTTTTCTTTTTCTTTGTAGGTGACGCACGAAGAACTAGGATTATCACAATCGATGCAACTAATCAAAAAGCGGGTATCAAGCTTGATATCTTGCGTCTGCCCAAGGTCGGCCCCAGTGAGACGAGGAAGAACCTGCATAATCTAGGTCAGATTTTACTCAATTCTAATGCGAGTCCAATAAAAGCCCACGATCTGCGGGGGTACATGTGTGCTTTTTGCCCAAAACGGTTTCCCGAACCGCAAAAACTAAAAAAACATTTTCTCGAAGAGCACAATGATGACAATTTGATAAGGCGCATGTCTGGCATGTCGGGCTCTCCGCTCTCCACCCACGTTGTGAAATTAGACATTACGCTTCTGAACTGCGCTCTGTGCGACACTGACTTCGACACACTAGAGGACTTTACACTTCACCTAGTAGAGGTACACAATAAAAAATTGTACACTGATGTACGTAATCAGTTGCTGCCTTTCAAATTTGACACGCCGGAGTTGTGTTGCGCAATCTGCTCGGTGACGTATGGCAGCTTCAAACTCCTGCAGCAACACATGAATGCGCATTTCAGAAACTATATATGCAAAATTTGCAACGCTGGCTTCGTAGTCGAGCGACTTCTGGCGCATCACATCCGCCGGCATGGTGACGAAAAAGGTGAATGTCCCGAATGTGGAAAGGCTTTCACCAATACGCTGAAAATGCGTGAGCACGTGAAACGTGTGCACATGGGCTTAGATAAGCGGAACAAATGCCAATTCTGCGAGGAGAAGTTTGTAGACTATTGGAAGAAGGTCGACCATATGGTCAAGGAGCACGGAGTTCCCTCGGTAGTCCTGAGCTGCGGGGCGTGCGAGCGTACTTTTGCTAACCAACGAGCACTGGCTCGGCACACAAAGAAGGATCATCTCATGGAACGGAAACATAAATGTTCTTATTGTGAAATGAAATTTTTCAGCTCGAGTGCGCTTAAGAAACATTTACCTAAACATACGGGTATAAAGAATTTCAAATGCGAAGTGTGTTCCAAAGAGTATGGTAGAAAGTCGACTCTAAGGGAACACAAGCGGATACACACCGACGACAGGAGGTTTTCGTGTGCTCACTGCGGGCTAGCATTCATACAGAAGTGTAGCTTGAAGGGGCATTTGCGATCAAAGCACGGCGAGAACGTTTAACATCATCTAGGATAATATTTGTTAATTTGTTAACCTAAGTTGAGTTTACGAAATATAATATTTGATTCTAAATGTACTTTATTTTTATACAGCGGTGCTGGAATCCTAAGAAAAATATTAAGATAACAAAAAGCAAGTTAATGGATAGCAATGATTTTTGTGTGTTGGTAAGTTGGTAACCAACGTCAGGTGCTTAAAATAAACGCCAAATAATCCGAACAGAGACAATGGAAAATTTGGATTGTAGTTGTAATGTGTATCAAAAACAATATCCAACACCTTGTGAGCTAGAGTCGCACCGAAAAAGTCTGCAGCGTATTTGATAGCCCACGCAGTGTAAGTGTTATTTATACGTCATAATTTCATAGAAGTTTGACGTTTAAAATGACACTTGCACTGCGTGGGCTATCAAAATCGGTGCAGACTCCTCACGGTCTTACTCTATCTTTGTGTTTTCTTCAACATTCCAAATATTTAAAAATTATGTTTGTTGAAGTTTTGTAATTATAAATATTCCCTTAAACTGACTCATAATTACACTATCAACACAAAAGTAAACTAACCTAAGTAACACATAATTTGACTTTGATGCGTTTCATTGCGCGCTTTGCGGCACTGAATTTAAAAATGCAAGTTCATCTAAGATACTTCATATTTGAGATCATATTTGTCATACGTTTTATTTGAGGAATCAGACGGAAAGTCTTTTGTTAATACATGGCATGAATGAAAAACTTTCGGTGAACATTGAGGTTCATGAGCAAGAAGTCGTTGATACAACATTCGACGTGTCATGCTGGTGACAGCTGGTTCTCATGCTAGCATGCGACACCTTCGTTCTGCGTTTGCTCAAAAGTGTAATTTTAACATTTCGTTCAAAAGAAAACCATGTAAGGTTAAAGCATGACGGCATGAACTCTTAATGCTAAGTAATTTTTATACTTCTAATTCAACTCCTTAGTACTTGAGCCCGTTTGAACTTTGTGATGCTTGTGTTTCAAAAGATTCAGTTAAACGACAGTCGTTGCCAATAAAGACCTGGGTCAGTGTCGTAACTTCACGTATATCTACGAAAATTACCTCTCTTTTCAGACTTTCCACATCCACATCATACACCAGACATAAAGATGGGACCTCTCATTACGTCGGCTGAAAACAAACTTGAGCAATCGTCACCAATAATCAAAGCGCAACAAAAGCCAAAACAGCGTTTAACAAAAGCAAAGAGAGAAATGATTAAAAATGATCAAAATTTAGAAATCGTTCTACGCCATTCCAACGCCACACCAACACTTGGCCGCCGCGGTATCGGCTTTGCCTGCTTCTTCTGCCCTAGGCAATTACCCGACCCGGCCGAACTTAAGAGACACACTCTAGAACTCCACGATGATTTCAAGCGAGACCTAACTTTGCCAGCTCTAAGACACGATACATATACAGTTAAAATAGACATAACTAATTTAAAATGCACAGTTTGCTTTGAAAGTTATACCCAACTTACTGACTTACTGCACCACTTGCGGGTGGACCATGATCAACCCGTTCACACTGATTTTGAAAAATGCTTGTTGCCTTTTAGATACGACAGTGATCGGGTAACATTAACATGTGCAATATGCGACACAGAATATACGGCTTTCTTAAAGTTACTGGAACACATGAATACGCATTTTAAAAATTACATATGTAACATTTGTAGCGCGGGCTTTGTTACTAAATTAAGCTTCCGGTGTCACCAAAAAACTCACGAGATCGGTGATTATCAGAGTGTCTAAGGCCACCAGGTCTACTGTGGCGAAAAACGTAGCTAATGCGGCGAAACGTTCTCGGGCTTAAACAATGAAAAATAATTACCAAGCAAAAGCGCATGGAGTTGCTCCCACATTAGCCAAAAACCGTTAGTGGATAAACCTTCCGAAGCAACCAAAGCCCAAGGCCTACGTGAGCATTACGGTTACACCATTTATTGATAAAGAAATTGTAGTGTTCATTTAGTTAGTGGAATGGCGCTTCCGACCAACGGCGATTAAAACACGGTGAATCATACCGGCGCTAGAGTTTACAAATATGATATTTGCGAATAAACATACGGTAGAAAGATCACACTGGTCCAGCATAATATATGAGGTCACTGCCTGATGGCGTTCGTTCAAAAATATTCTTTTTAATCGCAAATGCGCTCGATCCTTGTTAACTTATTGACCTAAGTTGAGTTTACGAAATATATTATTTGATACTACTTGTACTTTATTTTTATACTGCAGTGCTAAGGAATCTAAAGTAAATAAATATAATCTCTGTTTGGCCCCTATGGTTGAATTGACTGGTAGATAATGCCATTTGGCATTAAGTCCGCCATGTGTATGTTGTATACTGGTTGGCCAAAAAATAAGTGCATTCTCGTTGCCGGGGAGGTTTTGGGATTTTACTGAGCAACTTTTACTATGGGACCAACACCGAAATCGTGAAATCTTCAACAACTCACAGAAACAAGCAGAAAAACCTGTAAATATATTTCTTTTTTTTTTTCAAATGTAACTTGGATTTCAGTTGTACCTGTTATCAGGAAAAATATCCAAGACATTTGCCACTTTTTAATTTATTTTTAGCATTATAAGAATATATTTTCATCAATGTCAACCACTCAGTGGTTTTGGTAGCTGTGCTGGCTGTAGCTACCATTCATGACACCTTTAATAAGAACACAGTTAAAAAATATATTATTATAATTTACGAGTTTTATGACACGAATACCAGTAATACCACCGATTGACTTTGAATCGTTTCATTGTGCGCTATCAGCTATGCGGCACATAGTTTACTAATTGTCATCTCAGAAAGTTTTGAGACCACACTAATATTTGTTTTCAAATATCAAACGTGCGATCGTACCTTCGCAAGACTAAGATCATTGTCCAGGGTAAAGGGACCATTTATTGGAACGTAAAAACGTGTTACCATAAGTTTTATTTGAAGAATCAGATGGAAAACCTTATGTGAAATCATGGCGGAATGAAAGACTTTTGGTGAACTTGCTACATGACCAAGAAGTCGTCAATAGAACATTTGACGTTTCGGTCTGGTGAAAGCCGATTCTCATGCGGCACCTGTGGACAAGCGTTCGTTCAGAAGTGTAATTTAGAAAACTATGCCAAGTTAAAACATGATGGCGTGAACTCGCAATGCTATGATATTTGTATACTCCAATGTATTATTGTTCAACTTTCAACACGAGTCCGTGTCAATTTTGTGATGCTTATGTTTCACATCAAATGCCAGTGGAAATATTAAAAGAACAAGTTGCTAAAAGAACCCTAGATTTGTGGCGTAACTTCACGTATATCTATGAAAATTACCTTTTTTTTCAGACTTTCCGCGTCATACACCAGTCGTAAAGATGGGACCTCTCATTACGTCAGCTGAAAACAAACTGCCCATTATCGTATCGAGTATGTCCCTTAAGCAATCGACACCTGTAACCAAAGCACAGAATAAGCCAGGTCAGCGTTTAACAAACTCAGGGGGCGAAGTGATTGAAAATCAGCAAAATTTAGAAATCATTCTAAGTCATTCCAACGCTACACCGACACTTGGCCACCGCGGTATCGGCTATGCCTGCTTCTTCTGCTCTAAACAATTCCCCGACCCGGCCGACCTCAAGAGACACACTCTAGAATTCCACGATGATAACAAGCGAGATCCTGCTTTGCCACCGCTTACACTCGATAAATTAGGCGTTAAAATAGACATCACTAATTTAATGTGTACAATTTGTTTTGAAAGTCACGCCCGACTTTCTGACTTACTGCATCATTTGCGGGTGGACCATGATCAACCCCTTCACGCCAATGCTGAAAAATACTTGTTACCTTTTAGATTCGACACCGACAGTGATCGTCCAATATGTGCAGTATGCGACACAGAATATTCGGGTCTCAGAATTTTACTAGAACACATGAATAAGCATTATAGAAATTACGTTTGCGATATTTGTAACGCAGGTTTCGTTATTAAATCAAGCCTTCGGTCTCACAAAAGAATTCACCAGAACGGTGATTTCCAGTGCGATCAATGCCCTCAAGTCTACAATACTATAGTGAATTTGAGATATCACATTCGTTACGCCCACCAAGGTCAAGACAAGAGGCACAAATGTGCCTACTGCGGCGAAAAATTCGCGGGCTTAATAATGAAAAATAATCATGAAGTTAAAGAGCATGGAGTTGCTCCCAAGTTAGCCAAGTGTAAGGCTTGTAACAAAACTTTCCGAAACAATCAAAGCCTTCGTGTGCATTATAAGGTACACCATTTAATGATAAAGAACTACAAGTGTTCATATTGTGAAATGTCGTTTCCGACCAGCTCAGATTTAAGAGATCACACGGTGAAACACACCGGCGCTCGAGATTTCAAATGCGAGATTTGCCAGAAAGCATACGGTAGAAAGGTCACACTGGTCCAGCATATGAGGAGCCACAACAATGACTGCAGGCACAAGTGCACCCACTGCTCGATGGCGTTTGTCCAAAAATGCGCGTTAAAATCGCACATGCGGTCGATACACGGGATAGAAAAAAAATCGGGATGATTTAATTAGCCAATATTTTGTCTAAACAAATAGTAAGACGCAGTTATGACATACGATAATATCGTTAACGACCGTTACCGTACCAATTGTACCGATAAATTGGATAAAAATATAACATTTATATTTTTTTAGAATTTATAAATTGATTAGTGAATAAATAGTATTTTTCAATGGAATGATTTATTATTATTAGGCCGACATTATCGCACAGCGACGGAGGCCTTATTTCCTAATTAAAGATTTACAAAAAGTTCGATGTCAGTGAGACGAGGAAGATCTTGCGTAATCTAGGTCAGCTTTTACTCAATCCTAATATAAGTCCAATCATGGTATAATAATAATATACTCCGCCTGGTACTCTCTTCCCGTATTTTCTAGGTCACATAACTGACACAAGCCTACGTCATCATGCGACAGCGCTATATGATAATATGCGATAGCGCTATATATATAGCGGCCATGTTATTGTGACGTAGGCCTGTGTCACTCTGGGAAGAGAAGACCATGTTTTATTAGACTATGAGTCCAATAAAAGCCCACGGTCTGCGGCGGCACATATGTGTTTTTTGTCCAAAACTGTACCCTATGCGCAAACACTACAAAAAAAATCTTGAAGAACACAGTAATAACAATATGATAAGGCACGACTGGCATGTCGGGCTCTGCGCTCTCCACCCTCATTGTCAAATTGGACATTAAATTTACTTAAAAATTACACTATCTACGGATTATTCCCACTACTTCTTATTTTATTTGGGAAAATAATTCCCAGTAGTTACTACTAACTCGGTTTGGTGGATGGTACTGCGGGCAAAATACTACAGACTTGGGAGGCCGAGAGGATCCCCAAAAGCCGTAAGAATAGGAAGAAACTACGAGTATCATTTTGTGCAATAGGTAATAGGTGGTGAGGGCACCCAACTCCGGTTGGTAAAGTTGCGGTATAGATATTGGATGAAAAAAATCATCAAGCGATCCTTAAATCCGCTTCGATGACATGCAATTCTTATATCACCTGATAAGTTGATAACAGACGTTCGTTCAGAAGTGTAATTTAGAGAGCCTCGTCATCGTCAAGTTGTAACTTCTATACCGAATGTCATTCTGAAATACCTAGTTTATTTTTATTCTAAAACGGTCGGTTTCCTAATTCCTAACTCATAATAAATCGCCAATTTTACGATGCCTTATATGTCCCTATAACTTCATTTCACATGTTCATTTGTGACCGTTTGTGCTCTTTCCAGACATTCAACATCAAACACCAGCCTTAATGCTAGAACCTCTCGTCACATCGTCTATATCATCCTTCAACACCCGTAACCGTAGAACAGACGATGAACAAAAAGAACTCAAAACCTTTAAACAGAGCGGTACACGCAAAAGAAATGGCTAAACTTGTGCAAAATTTAGAAATTATCTTGCGCCATTCCAACGCTACGCCTATACGCGGTCAAGGAGATATTGGCTATGTGTGCTACTTCTGCTCGTCGGAGTTTCCCGACCCGGGCGATCTCAAGACACACACTCTCGAATCCCACAGAGATATAAAACAGGATCCGTCTCAAAGACCGCCAAAACTTGATCACTATACAGTAAAACTTGATGTCACAAATTTAACATGCTAGTGTTTTAAACTTTTCGATGAATTGACTGATTTAATTCACCACTTGCGAGTTGACCATAATCAACCGATTCATACCGAAGTTGATAACCACTTGTTACCTTTTCGATTCGAAGGCGGTAAGCAATATTGCCCACTGTGCGACACAGAATTCACAGCTTTCAGAAGTGCAATAGAGCATATGAACAAGCATTACAGAAATCACATTTGCGACATTTGTGACGCAGGCTTCGTTACCAGAGCTAGCCTGCGGACACATAAAACTACTCATAGTAACGGAGATTATCAATGCGATCATTGCCTCCACGTCTACAGCACTATTGGGAAGTTGAATAATCATATTCGTTATGCCCATCGCGGCCAAGATCCGAGTAACAAATGTACCTATTGTGATATACTCGTGTATGTCAGCTTTAAGTGCCTATGGTCGCTCTTATCTGTGGGCTGTTTCGCTCTTCTCCAATATGGCGTCTTGATTGTAAGATCGATAAATTAGTGTTCCAATAAAGAATACAGCATTAATTAATTGCGTGTTATTCCAAGTCATCACAGTGGCGACGAGATAGACGAACCAACAAAAAAATCACAGTTTTAATTAATAACAAAGTGTAAGAAGTGATAAAGTTGAAAAAGCAAAATAGACGCAGTCGATCTGCTTTTGTTTTTGCATAATGGCGGCCGCTTGACAAAAATGCAAAATCTTCACAACGTGTGCCACAATAATATTTGTTTAAAAAGCGACGAACTTGACCTTGAATTAGATGACGGACGCCGAAATCAGTGACTCTACGGACGTACGGACAACAGGATGGATTTACAAACTGTCAAAAATTGAATTGCAAGAATACTTGAATAAGCTTAAAATCACATTCGATGAACAGCAAACCGTCGACGAATTGCGACAAATATTGGTAAAATATTGCAAAAAGAAACAAAATATAAACGCGAGCCAACCCAAAATGTCACACGCACACATAACCCATTTAAATCTTCAACCATTTGATGGCACTAAATGGGAATGTTTTGAACAACAATTAGAATGCTATATTGCATTGAATGACGTGCCACAGGAGAAAAAAGTGCCCCTGTTGTTAACAAAAATAACACCTCAGGTTTTCGAAATTTTGACGTCTCTGTGTAACACAAAAAAACCTTCAAGTCTCTCTTATGTTGAGCTTACTACAATTTTGAAAAACAAATACGTACCAAAAAAGTCTATTGTTTTGGAACGTGCGACGTTCCGAAGTCGGAATCAGCTTCCAAATGAAAAAATAGAGGATTATGTTACAGAACTACGGAAGTTAGCTAGCAAATGTCAATTCAAGGACTCCGAGGATCAATTAAAAGAAAAGTTCATCGACGGTGTGCATTCCAAACTCATTAAATTTGAATTACTAAAAGCGGATACAAGTCAGACATTAGAAGATTACATTACTTTGGCTAGAACGGTAGAAGCGGCATTAAAAGAAACAGGGCAGAAGGCAGAAGTGGAAGCTAATGTTTACTATCAGCAAACTAACAGAAACAAATCATTTCAAGGTAGACCAACAAGAGGGAAGCCAAGCATGAATAAAGCTACGAGGTGTTTCTGCTGCGGTGGTCACAATCATTTGCGTTCAGAGTGTACGCTGCGCCAAAAATATTGTTCGGAATGTGGTCAACAAGGACACATTTTTAAGGTCTGTCCCAAGAAGAAGAGTTTCAAAATTAACTGTATAGAGAAAGAGGAAACCGAGGATATCTCAGAAAACCAAAAAATGGATGAGTACCAAATGTACTATGTAAATGTAAGTAAAGTGCCTCCTCATATGTTAAGTCTTAATGTTGAGGGTTGTATGGTAGAATTTCAGCTGGATACAGGGTCTGAGGTTACCGTTATTCCATTAAAACAAAAACAAATGTTATTACCTGATAAGGACATTAAAAAATGTAATGTTTTATTTAAAAATTTTGATCAAAAGATATCACAACCATTAGGAATAATAGATAACTTGACAGTCACATTGAATAATGTAACTAAACAATTAAACAGTTTTGTAACTGAGAACACACCATGTATTATAGGGAGAGACTGGCTACAGGAGTTAGGATTATGGCCGCCCCAATTTGTAATGTCAAATGAAGCAAATGTAGTAAATAAAAATGTTAATAATGTTTCAGAAGCCAGAGCTGCAATAAAGGAAAGGTTCGCAGAAGTATTTAGTGAAGGATGGGGAAATTTTAAAGGTGAAACCATCAGCCTTAAATTAAAAAAGGATGCCAAACCAAAAAGCCTGCCGGTACGCCGAGTTCCATTTGCACTTCAAGACAAGGTAAAAGCTGAAATTTCTAGACTTTTACAAAATGGTAGAATTGAACCCGTGGAGACCAGTGAGTGGGGTACACCTGTGGTTCCAATTTTAAAGGGAGATGGTTCGGTAAGGTTATGTGGAGACTACAAATTAACCGTCAACCCACATTTAGAGGTGGATCACTTTCCATTGCCTCATATAGAAGAGATATTTAATTCCCTTAATAATGGAAAATACTTCTGCGAGCTGGACCTGAAAGAGGCGTATCATCAGGCACCATTAGACGAAGCCTCAAAAGATTGTACAGTTATTGTTACAGAAGTGGGCACATTCAGGTATAATTATCTTCCTTATGGTGTGAGCACAGGACCAGGGTCATTTCAGCGGCTCATGAGTAAAAAATTATCAGATATTCCAAATACTGCTGTATTTATAGATAATATTTATATTAGTGGTAAAGATATCCAGGATACAGTAGACACTTTATCTAAGGTTTTAGAGAGGTTACAACAAAGTGAATTTAAGTTAAAAATACAAAAATGTAAATTCTTTGAAAAAAGCATTGACGTGTTTGGCTTTACGATCGACAGCAATGGTATACGGGTAAATAAAGAGAATATAGAACCATTACTGCAGGCCACACCACCCACAAATGTAACAATGTTAAGGTCATTTTTAGGCAAAGTTAACTATTATTCTCGTTTCTTAAAAGATATGGCCAGCATATTGACACCATTATATGAATGTACCAAAGAAAATAAATTCAAGTGGACGCACCAATGTGATAATGCTTTTGTTATGATAAAAAATAAGCTGGCTAACATGGATAATCTAACTCATTACGATCCTAATTTACCTTTAATTTTAAGTTGTGACGCATCAGAGACAGGCTTGGCTGCAGTAATTTCAAATAGAGACAGAAACGGAGTCGTAAAACCAATTGCTTATGCAAGTAAAAAACTGAATGAGACAGAGATTAAATATTCTACTATAGACAAGGAAGCTATGGCAGTAGTGTTTGGTGTGACAAAATTCTATAATTATACATATGGTAGGAGTTTTGAGTTAGAAACTGATAGTGCAGCTTTAGTACGCATTTTTGGCCCAACTAAAGCCATTCCTAAAATGGCGGCAAAAAGGTTGCAACATTATGCAATTTTTTTGTCAGCATTCAACTACAAAATTCGACACATTAAAACTGATAAAAATCCAGCAGATTTTTTATCACGGACCCCTATGCTAATTAATAAAAATCAAGATACTATGCATCCTATTTGTACCGATGCAGAGATAAGTAATATTTATTACATTCAAAATTGTGAAATTAATAACTTGGACTGGAAATCTATACAGGAGGCAACCAGAAAAGATGTAACATTAGCCAAAGTCATAAGATATACCATGGACGGATGGCCTGACTTAATGATGGACAAAGAATTGTCAACCTACGGTAATAAGAAAACTGAAATAAGTTTTGACAGAGGTTGCCTTTTCTGGGGTTATAGAATCATCATACCGGAGTCATTAAGACAGGCAATCTTAATTGAACTACATAAAAGTCATTTCGGTACTGTACGTATGAAGCAGCTGGCACGCTCTTACTTCTGGTGGCCAGGCATAGATGCAGAAATAGAGAAAATCACAAATGATTGTCTTACTTGCCTTTCAGTTCGGAATAATCCCACTAAGGGGCACCAGAAGTCGTGGCCAGTGGCTCCATCTGTATGGTACCGCATTCATGCGGATTATTGTGGACCATTTTACAATAAAATGTACTTAGTGGTGGTTGACAGTTATAGTAAGTGGCCAGAAATTATAGAAATGAGCTCGATAACCTCATCTCGTACGATCGAAGTTTTCAATAGTCTTTTTGCACGTCATGGCTACCCTGTCCACTTGGTAACTGACAACGGGCCGTCCTTTACATCGGCTGAATTTAAAGATTTCTGTAAGCTGAAAGACATTAAACATACCTTTACTCCTCCATACCACCCTGCGACCAATGGAGCAGCAGAAAGATTGGTGGATATATTTAAAAAACATGTCTTAAAAATTAAAGAAAGCAGAGGAAATACAATCCAATCTGCAATTAACTTATTCCTTTTCGATTACAGAGTAACACCACATAGTACAACAGGAGTGACGCCTGCTTCGCTCATGTACAATAGAGATCTCCGGTCCCGGTTCGCTCTGCTACGACCGCCGCCGGTTACAGAAAGAGCTCAACATATGTTAGAAAAGCAGAGGGAACTGGCATCGGGGAGTAGAAACATAGAATTTGTGGTGGGAGAAAAGGTAATGGTTAGGGATTATAGGAAAAACAGACAACCTTGGATACAAGGAGTTATAGTGGAGGAATCGATTCCTAACACGACGTATATCATAGACGTGGAGGGGTGTAAATGGAAGCGACATGTTAATCAAATGTTAAATTGTAGCCTTAGTTTATTAGAATAAGATACTCGCAGGCCATCCTAGGATGTGCACGTATGTGTGATGCCAAGAGTAAACGTAGCAATAAGAATGTTATGTGAAAAGTTAACTACAACTATATAAAATAGGTTTTTATAGTTAGCGAAAGAAGTTGTAAACTTAAGTACAGTCATTTTAAGTTTATATTGTTTTAGGAATAAGTCTAGCGTAAGGTAAAATGTAACATTCCAGAGAACTGTTTAAAACTGGTGGGGGAGAGTGTGATATACTCGTGTATGTCAGCTTTAAGTGCCTATGGTCGCTCTTATCTGTGGGCTGTTTCGCTCTTCTCCAATATGGCGTCTTGATTGTAAGATCGATAAATTAGTGTTCCAATAAAGAATACAGCATTAATTAATTGCGTGTTATTCCAAGTCATCACACCTATTGCGAAAATGTTTTCTCGAGTTCTCAACTTAAGAATTATCATATATTAACAGCTCATGGTATTTCTCCCAAAGTAGCTATGCGTTCGAAAACTAACTCAAAACCAAAAAGAGTGGTATATGGCCAATATAGACCAGAAGTGGCTAAACATAAGCACAATTTAGAAATCGTCTTGCGTCAATCAAATGCGACGCCAATACGCGGCCACAGCGACATGGGCTATGTGTGCTACTTCTGCCCGATGGAGTTCCCGGACCCGGACGATCTCAAGAGACATACTTTAGATTCACACAGAGATTTAAAACAGGATTCTTCGCAAAAACCCCTAAAACACGATCACTTTTCGGTAAAAATAGACATAACCAACTTAACATGTAAAGTTTGTTTCGCAAGCTACGACCAACTTACTGGCTTGATGCAGCACTTGCGGGTGGACCATGATCAACCCATTCACACCGATGTCAAAGATTACTTTTTACCTTTTCGATTCGATAGCGATCCTTTAAAATGTGCATTGTGCGAATCAGAATTCACAGCTTTCAAAGTGTTACTAGAGCATATGAACAAACATTACAGAAACCACATTTGCGACATTTGTGACGCAGGGTTCGTCACCCGAGCTAGCTTGCAGGCACACAAAAAAACTCATAACAGTGGAGATTACCAATGCGGATACTGTCACCAAGTCTACAACACTATGATGAATTTGAGATATCATATTCGGTACGCGCACCGAGGCCAAGATAAAAGGAACAAATGTGCCTATTGTGGCGAAAAATTTTCGAGTTTTAAAATGAAGAACAATCATTTAGTAAAAGAGCATGGCGTGGCCCCCACAATAGCCAAGTGCAAGTTGTGTAATAAAACCTTCGGAAACTACAAGAACTTACAAATACATCATATGTCTTACCATTTGATGAATCAGAACTATAAATGTACAGTTTGTAACATGGATTTTTCAAAAAGCGAAGGATTATCAAGGCATATGGTGAAACACACCGGTGCTCGTAATTTCAAATGTGAGATTTGCCAGAAAGCGTACGGAAGGAAGTCTACGTTGAGGCAGCATTTGAGGATACATATCAATGATCGCAGGTACAAATGCGACCATTGCACGATAGCTTTTGTTCAAAAATGCAGCTTAAAATCGCATTTGTACTCGCAACACGGAATCGAAATGGAAAAAGTAACCGTAAAGTAGACGTAACAGTAAATAGTTCTTAAATGTTTATTATTTAATCATCTATTACTGTGTCAAAAATTAAACAACTAAGTTGGAAAAGTGTACTATAAGTTGTTCAATACACAAAATTATATATTGTTTTGTAGATTGACTTTTTATTATCACCAAACTTTTATCTTATTTTGGCATACAAACTCGACATGGTAAATAACAAATAACAATTGGTGTAAAGGCATGCGAACTTTAGGCTCTAAGTTGTTCTATTGGAAGAGATGGTTGGATTGTACAATGTAGGTATCTGGTTGAAGAAGACTCAGTGCCATGCTTGCATATGGTGGCAGTCAACGTCATAAGTTATTATAAATTGAGCTCATTGAGATTCATGCCAATAATGTATGACATTCATGCTGTTATCATTTAACACTACAATACCCGTTGGTCCAGAAGTGTAGGTGCTGAAGAAAGCCACTGCCGGATGAAATATACTGTCAACGCCTAGTTTTAAGAAACAACCAATTTATATTTATAATAAAAAAGCCTCATTTCCCTTGCCAATTTGATAAGCCTAGCACGTCATACTCTGGCAGCCACGGAGACTGGGTGTATATCTTAATAACGTGGTTATTACACATACATCTGTGACCTTTGCCTCTCTTTTCAGACGTTCCACATCCGACATCAATCTTAGAGGTGGAACTTCTCGCCCCGTCGTCAGATGAAAAACCAATACCTTTTGACATATCAACGTCCCCTCTCAATCAACCTATGTTACCCGTAACAGCAGAACCGCAAACAACAAAAAGGTCTTTGAAAGTAGACTCAAAACTAACACGAAGTATACTTGGGGCAGAAATGGCTAAACATGAGCACAATTTAGAAATCGTCTTACGCCACTCTAATGCGACGCCTATACGTGGCCACAGCGACGTGGGCTATATGTGCTTCTTTTGTCGGATGGAGTTTCCCAACCCGGACGATCTCAAAGCACATACTCTAGACTCTCACAGAGATTTAATGTATGAAGATCAACGACCGCCAAAATACGATCACTATTCGGTAAAACTCGACGTCACGAATTTAACGTGCCAGTGTTTTACACGTTTCGATCACCTGACTGATTTAATACACCACTTGCAAGTCGACCATGACCAACACATTCACGCCGAGGTTAAAAATTACTTCTTGCCTTTTCGATTCGATAGCGGCAAGCTAAAATGTGCGTCATGCGAAACAGAATTTGAAGCCTTCAGAAATGCAGTAGAGCATATGAATATCCATTACAGAAATCACATTTGTGACGTCTGTGACGCAGGCTTTGTCACTAGAGCTAGTCTGCAAGCACACAAAAGAATTCATGTCAATGGAGAATATCAGTGCACGACATGCCACCAAGTATACAATACCAAGGTCAAGTTACACAATCACGTTCGTTACACCCACCAAGGTCAAGATAAGAGGAACAAATGTTCATATTGCGGGGAAAAATTCTCGTGTTTAACAGCGAAGAACAGTCACCTTGTTAAAGAGCATGGAGTTGCTCCCAAGGTAGCCAAGTGCTCGGACTGTGATAAAACCTTCAGCAACGACAAGATCCTACGCATGCATTATAAGTCTTACCATTTAAAGATTAAGAACTTTAAATGTTCAGTTTGTACTATGGAGTTTTCAAACAGTGGCGGATTGAAAAGGCATATGGTAAAACACACCGGTGCTCGTGATTACAAATGCGAAGTTTGTCAGAAAGCGTTCGGAAGGGAGTCTACGATGAGGCAGCATATGAGGATACACATCAACGACCGAAGGCACAAGTGCGAGCACTGCGAAATGGCATTCATCCAAAAATGCAGCTTAAAATCGCATTTATACTCGAAACACGGAATCGAAATGGAAAAAGTCACCGAGGCAGTTAATAATACTTCTTGAATACTTAGTCCAGTCTGTTACCGTGTCATAAACAGTACACCTATGTTGTAAGGATATGGTACTCTAGAGTTGTTTAATACAAAATATTATATATTATTTTATACGATTGACATTTTATTATCGTCCTAAGGTAAACCTTAACTTATTTTGCCATACAAATTAGGCATGGTAAATAACAAATAACAATTGATGAAGGGCATGCGCACTTTAGGCTCAAAGCAGTTCTATTAGAAGAGTCGCTTGGATGGTACAATGTATCTGATTAAAGAAGATTCACTGCCACACTTGTATGTGGCGGTCGTTAAACAACTAATTTTAAATGACGCCTTAAAACACTGATATTACATTTAACACTTTCGAACATGCGTTAGGTTAGATGTGTAATTTATAGAGCCACTTCGTGAAATATGCAGTAATGAACTCCTAGTAGCATGAAGACATTCTGAAACAGCCGGTTTATATTAAAAGTCTCTGTCATGAACTTAACTAAGCCAAGTAACACGTACCTTGGTAGAAAGATAAGTTAATTAGTCACGGAGACTAGTACGGCTACCACCATTTTGACACTGACGTATTCGCAAGCGAGTGCCTAACTTATTTTCTATGCATCTCGCTCGTCCTCTCACTTTAATGCGAGCGAGGTTTATTGAAAGTACGAGTAAGTTACGCAGACGTTAGCGAATATGTCAGTTTGACACTGCTAAGGCAGTCGTGGTAAAGCTATAGGTTAATATCGTAACCACGTCTTTACTTCGCATACATCTGTGACCATTGACTCTCTTTTCAGACGTTCCACATCCGACATCGTTCTTAGAGGTGGAAATTCATGCTACGTCGTCCGTTGAAAAATCTATACCGTTTGACATATCAACGCCCCCTTTCAATCAACCTGTCTTACCCATAACAGCAGAACCCGAAACGACAAAAAGGTCTGTGAAAGTAGACTCAAAACTAACACGAAGTATACTTGGGGCAGAAATTGCTAAACATGAGCATAATTTAGAAATCGTCTTACGCCACTCTAATGCGACGCCTATACGTGGCCACAGCGACGTGGGCTATATGTGCTTCTTTTGTCGGATGGAGTTTCCCAACCCGGACGATCTCAAAGCACATACTCTAGACTCTCACAGAGATTTAGTGTATGAAGATCAACGACCGCCAAAATACGATCACTATTCGGTAAAACTCGACGTCACGAATTTAACATGCCAGTGTTTGACACGTTTCGATCAACTGTTTGAGTTAATGCACCACTTGCAAGTCGACCATGACCAACTCATTCACACCGAGGTTAAAAATTACTTCTTGCCTCTTCGATTCGGTAGCGGTAAGGTACAATGTGCGTCATGCGAAACAGAATTCGTAGCTTTCAGACATGCAGTAGAACATATGAATATGCATTACAGAAATTATATTTGTGACGTTTGTGACGCAGGCTTTGTTACTAGAGCTAGCCTGCAATCACACAAAAGAATTCATGACAATGGAGAGTATCAGTGCAAGACATGCGACCAAGTGTACAATACTAAGGTCGACTTACAGAATCACGTTCTCTACACACACCAAGGTCAAGAGGCTAATAAGAAGGTCAAATGTTCATATTGCGATGCAAGATTCACAAATTTTCGCACGAAGACCAATCACATGGTTAGAGAACACGGGGTAGCTCCCAAGGTAGTCAAGTGCACCGCGTGTGATAAAACCTTCGTGAACTACAAGGTCATGCAAGAGCATTACAAGTGTTGCCATTTAATGATTAAGGATATTAAATGTAATGTTTGCCAGAAAGCGTTCGGAAGGGAGTCTTCGTTGACGCGGCATATGATGATACACAACGGTGATCGCAGGCACAAGTGCGATTACTGCGGGACGGCTTTCGTGCAAAAAATCAGCTTAAAAACTCATTTGTACTCGAAACATGGAATCGAAATGGTAAAGTAACCGAGACAGTTGAGTCATTCTTGAATACTTTGTCTGTTAGTCTATCAAATATTAAACAGCTATGTTAGTTTTAACTTACCACTACTACTTACTTTGAATTGTTAAATAGACAATTTATAAATTAATTGGTATAATTGACTTTTAATCCTCCCCTGCATACCTTTATCTCAATTTTGCCATACAAATAGTTTCGATTCGGCGTTGTAAATTATAGACCGACCGTTTAAATGAGTCCTTGCCTGCGCGTACCCTGTCGCCCCCGTATCGCACAGGCGAGGACTCATTTAAGCGGTCGGTCTATAATAACAATGGGTCTAATACGCGTAGGTACATTGCGCACCATTGACTCTAAAGCAGTTCTGTTAAAAATAATCGGACACAGGATCCATCGTACATTGTTATTTTCTCCCAGACGACAATTTGAAAAGTGTCTAAGCGTATGCATTTTCGTGGACATGAGCTAAGGACATCAGAACCATTGACAGCTTGAGGAACGGGAGTCACCCGAAGATGTAAAAAACGAAAAATACGAGGACTGGTTATTACCGAAAGTTATTACCTGCCTCGATACTACTCAATCTCATTGAACAATATTTATAAGTACCATTGTGAGGAATCTTTCAGTGCGCATTGTGGTGGTGTAAAACCATTCTAAGATAAAGCTTAGTTTTTTTACGTCGACATGTCGCAGCCCAGCCAACATCCATGAAGATTGTGACAAAAAATGCAGTCATTTCTAACTCCCATTCAAAACACCATTTAGCAAAAACATATTTTTCACACCCATAATTAGCATTGAACTTTTCGTTTAAGACGATATAAATATTGATAGTCAAGCCGGAGCAGCTAACAACTTTTAGACCAGCCCTCGCACTTTTTATAATTTACATACAGGGCGGCCAAAAAATGTATAGTAGTTAGACACACAGACACACTACTTAAATTAGCAATTAAAGCATCGGTAGAAAAATAAAACGTTTAGGTACCCGTTTTTAGTTACGGAACAGGAATACCCGCGAGTAAATTAGGCAAGAACAGGCGTTCGTTCAGAAGTCTCATTCAGGGGTCCTCACCAAGTTATGATTTTATGATGGACACATTTCTAAAATGACAGTTATTAAAAATAATTAAAAATGCCAGTACCATTGCGCATGCCGGTGAAAACTACTGTGACTTTTAATTCTCTTTTCAGACGTTCTACATGAAACACCCGTCTTGAAGGTAGAATATGTGTCGCCGTCGGATGATGAAACGCCTTTTATCTCGTCAACTACGTCTCTTCAAAATCAACCTTCAGCATCCATAACCGTAGAACCGCAAAAACCTTCAAAAAGAGCCACATTAGCGGCAGAAATGGCAAAGCATGATCATAATTTCGAAATCATCTTGCGTCATTCTAATGCTACGCCTATACGTGGTCACTTTGACACGGGCTACGAGTGCTTCTTCTGCCCTCTGGCGTTCCCCGACCCTGCTGATCTCAAAACACACACTCTCAACTCTCATAACGACATAAAACCGAAGCGGTCACAGCGTTCCGAGCACTATTCTGTAAAAATCGACATCACAAACTTAACATGCAAGATATGTTTAAAAAACAATTGCACTCAACTCACCGACTTCATGCATCACTTGCAAGTCGAACATATTCAACTCATTCACACTGATATCAAAAACTACTTCTTGCCTTTTAGATTCGACAGCGGTAACGTAAAATGTGCATCGTGTGAACGAGAATTCACAGCATTCAGGAATGCAGTAGAACATATGAAGAGTCATTACAGAAATTACATATGCGACATTTGTGACGCAGGCTACGTCACCCATGCTAACCTACGAACTCATCAAAAAACTCATGAGAACGGAGATAACCAATGCAAAGAATGCAACCAAGTATACAATACTAAGTCGAAGTTAGCTAATCATATTCGCTCCGTCCACAAAGGTCAAAGTAAAAGGTACAAATGTGTCCATTGCGGCGAAAAATTCTGTAGTTTAGTCATGAAGAACAATCATCTAGTTAAAAAGCATGGAGTTGCGCCCAAGAGAGTCAAGTGCACGGCGTGTGATAAAGTCTTCTCGAACAACAGTAGTCTACGAACACATTATACGACATTCCATTTGATGATAAAAAGGTTTAAATGTTCACTTTGTAATATGGAGTTTTCGTACAGCCACGATTTGAATAGGCACATGTTGAAACACACCGGTACTCGTGATTTTAAATGCGATGTTTGCCAGAAGGCGTACGCAAGGAAGTCAACATTGACGCAGCATATGATGATACATAATAATGACCGCAGGTACAAGTGCGGACACTGCGAGATGGCTTTCGTCCAGAAATGCACTCTAAAATCGCACATACTGTCGAAACATAAGTAGAATCGAAAGGAGGTGAATAATTAAGACAGTAATGACATTTATCAGTCATGTTACAGCCACAAAATGCCTCATTAAGGATTGGTTTGATTGTTCTCAAAGACATCAAAAAGTCGATTGGTTTTCAGTAAAAATTTACATTACAAATACGAGTACGTATGTTTTTAGACGTTGTTAGACTGAAAAAATTTAGTACCAGTAACCAGTAGCTGACCACTGGTTGAATCTCCCACTTGCGTTAATTGCGACTTGCGAGTAGAACTTTTCGATTTGAGAACGATGATTTAAAATCACACCTTCAAAAAGCGTACTCCCATCTTAAGGGCCGGCAACGCACTTACAACCCCTCTGGTGTTGCAGGTGTCCATGGGCGGGCGTAATCACTTACCATCAGGCGATTCGTCTGCTCGTTTGCCTCGTATATCTTAAAAAAATGCGCCCTGTGCGACTTTATGATTGCCGCTTTTATGTTAAGGACAGAATACATTTATCGTAGCAATATTTTGAGTTACATTTCTGAGTGACAATATAATTTCAGTAAGTACGGTGTGATTTTTTTACTTATTGCGAAGCATAGCCAATATAGCCATGGTAATTTCGCGATACACGGCGGAGCGTTAAAAAAACCAAATGCAGGGATCCTCATGCGATAACAGAGTGGACAGGCGTTAGCTCAGAAGCGTAATGTGATTAATAATAAAATAATACTACATGACATAAAAACTCTCCAAGGGGCCTCTACGTGTTGGATCTGTGTCCCCACGCAAGCCTATAAAAAAACCGGGATTTACAGGCCCGTGATTCCAAAAAAGGAGATACAAATAATACAATTAATCAATAAATAAATTAGTTAATTGTGATTAACTAAAAAATACATCATGTATTATTTTCCATTCTAACTGCTTGACTGTGGTGTTGTTAACTGAATGATCCTATTTTTGAAGTCCATTTCTAGAGGAATGTATTTAATGATACTAAGATTAATAAGTTATTGCATAACTTAATTTCTTCAGTCCAGACTGCGAACTTCTGTGACCCTTACCTTTCTTTGCAGACGTTACACACCATTCACCAGTCCCAAAGATTAAACGTCTCGTCCCATCAGGTAAAACCGTACTCCCTATTATTGTGTCAACAACTTCCCTCAAGAAGTCTTCAACACCCATAGATGAGCGTTCAAAATGTTCAAAAAAAAGAATAAAAAGATGTGAAACAGAAGTTGCTAAAGCTCAGAATAATTTACAGATCATCTTGCTTAATTCCAACGCGACACCGATACGGAGCTACCGCGGCATTGGCTATGCGTGCTTTTTCTGTCCGTCGGAGTTCCCTGAGCCGGCCGATCTCAAGACTCATACTCTCGACTCTCATAGAGACCTAAAACACGATCCTCGACATTGGCGACGACCTAACTACACTGACTGTTCTGTGAAACTCGACATCACGGGTTTACAATGTAAAGTGTGTTTTAAAAGTTTCGCACAACTTACCGAATTAATAGATCACTTGCGAGTCGACCATGATCAACCCATTCACACCGATGTCAAAAGTTACTTGTTGCCTTTTCGATTCGACAGTTATCCGATAAAATGTGTCCATTGCGACGCCGACTTCTCCGCTTTCCGAATGGCAATAGAACATATGAACAGGCATTATAGGAATCACGTCTGTGATATTTGTGATGCGGGCTTCGTTAAAAAAGATAGCATGTTAGCGCACAAGAAAAAACACGAACAGGGCGATTACCAGTGCGACCAATGCCACCAAGTCTACGATTCTATTCGAAAATTAAAATATCACATTCGCTGCGTCCACGAGGGCAAGGATAAGAGATTCAAATGCGGTTATTGTGATGAGAAATTCACGCGTTTTGCAAAGAAATATGATCATTTAGTACAAGTACATGGAGTTGGTCCTAAAGAGGCAAAGTGCAAGGCGTGTGATAAGACGTTCGGAAACTACGAGCGCCTAAGAGTTCATTACAGGATCTACCATTTACAGGCTAAAAGAATAAGATCGCCACAGAAAAATAAATTAAAGGAATGAATTTACTTTTAACTTTAACACTTTTTTTCTTTTGTTTTGATCCTGATAATAAGTGGATGAGTGGGGTGGGATATTTACGTATAATTGTTGATATCCGTTCATTGAACAAACAAAAAACAATAATTTCATTATTAGGTTTGTAAAGGTCATTGTAAATGCTATATATGTTAGGTTTAATTACGATTTAGCAGGGGTCATCAAATGGCAGACCGCCGAGCTATTTTATTGTTTGCTTATTTAATAATCTTAAGGAGGAACGGACTGCGATGTTCATTTTGTTTTAAGAACCGGACCCCTATAGGTAATAATTGGTGACCGTGATACCGTATACAATAACAATGGAGTATTCTTCTCTTCTTGATCGGGACACTCTTGACAGAGCGGTCGTGGTCATCATTGGAAGTCTCCCTTTGTGACACGTTTGACGGCTCGCCTCCACTCCTCCCTGACGGCTGCGCGTAATGGAGTATTAAACAAGTATAAAAAGGTTCGGCAAAACGAAGTTCTCTGTAACCATAATATCCTGGTAAATATGTATTTTTTTTATATTTTAATTTGTATCCTTTCACACTACTTGGTTTTGTTAAATTAAATAATTGTTAGTATATAATTTTTACAATGCATGTTGTAAAAAATATAATTTTTACAACATGCATACGGTATCTGTAGGTATCTCTTATTTCATTTCATTAAACATGTTCGAAGTTGCGAATTGCATATGGATGTAATACTCGTACTCCTAAATAAATTGTATGTTCATTGTAAGTTTTAAAATAATAAAATTACTTAAATTATTCATGAAAGTTGCCAGACGGCAATATGAAAAAATTGTCGTCAATTATTAGTATTTATATTAATTTCCACTACATTACTAGTTTGTAATTTTGTATTTCCTGTATTGTAATGAAAATGTTATAAAGGAATGTTAATTTTTACCTGTGACAGATACATAAACAAAACAGAACTAACGTACCTACAATTTATAAGTACATATTAGGCAAAGATTAATTAATTGTATCTAGGTATAAAGATAAACTCCAAGACAATACCGTGTTCAAATTTGACAGCTGATGTAGATGGCGCTGTGTGAATCAGTGACCACGTTATGCTCATATAGAAAACGAAAGAGTCGGGCTCCTCGGCCCGGACCCGGAACGTTCTACCGTGTATCATCCTAAAAGCGGTAAATCTGATTGTCAAAAATTGACATTTGATAATACAAAACATATGCACCATCTATTTCAGCCTTCAAACAGAACTAGCGGACACTATTCTTATTCACGACTAAATCTGTATTTTCTACATTCAAAAACTCTGTCTAATAAAAACGAGAAAGGCTTAAATATATAAATAAAGTATTTAACATACATACTTTATTTATATATTTAAGCTTTCTCGTTTTTACTATTAGTTGTAAGATTATTCCTTATAAGCTTTTGGTTTAGCCTGCTCCTACAATTTATTTTTACCGTGACTTATGATAATATTGATGATTACATTGCTGTAAAAATTGTTTGTAACAAAATAAAGTTTTTATTTAAATAATGTTCTTTCTTTACTTGAGCGCTTATGCACAGACCACCATATTCGCAACGCACTACATTTTCATCATCTTGCCGGCTTATACCATTATTGATATTGAGATGAGAACGCGATGAGACGATACTTAATAGGTATGACGATATGAGAGTGTGGTTAGCGAAAAGTATGACGAGATAATGTGCCGAGTCGTTACTATCATAGAGTAATATAACTGTTCTGGATGTCGACTACGAAATAACGCGCGTTTTGGTAAGGAAACTAATGTTTGGAGTTACCATTCTTTTTTTACTTATATTACTCTATGCTACTATGGTGGTCTGCTAATTTTATTCTACTTCAAGCAGAGTGGTCATATATTACTGGTCAGGCTATCCTTCCCTACATTTTATTCCGGCTTAAATATTCAGGAATGCACTCGCATCACCCTAAGTATACTCGAGAGATATTTCATATAGGCACTCTTAACTTTTTGGATTTAGAAGACGTGCTTAAATGCAGAATAACTAAACCTGCAGAGTATACTAAATTAGGAACCGCACGTTTCTTTTTATTTTTGTCGTCGGGGTAATAGAAACGCAATAATTTCTGATTTTCTTTATAGGTGAAGAGACTCATATTGGCGTCCAATTTGAGTGCTCTTCGAAAAAAGAAGATCCCAAAAACAAGAGATCTACCAGAAATCAAGGATCGGCGACAGCTCAGAATGAAGAAAATAAATCAAAAAAGACAAAGGGCCCAACAGAATTAGAAATGCATCGGAATAATATAAGAATTATTTTAGACAGTTCGAATGCTACTCCAATTCGGGCTCACGGCGGTATTGGCTACCAGTGCTGCTTCTGTCCGGAGCAGTACCCAAACCCCGCTGATCTCAAAACCCACACCATGCAGGGCCACGATGCTAAGACTAAGCGCGCTTTCATGAGGGGAAAGACGATGGCTGAATATTTTGTGAAGCTTGACATTACGGCGCTGCGCTGCGAATTGTGCAATAGCAATGTCGATTCACTAGAACTACTCACAAGTCATTTAATCGACAAGCACGGTAAAAAAATGTACACAGACATCGACAGCCACATCTTACCCTTCAAATTTGGCGACGAAACATTGCGATGCGTCTTCTGTCCCAACGATTTTAACACTTTCAAGGTTCTACAGGAGCATATGAATGTCCATTTCAGAAATTATATTTGCGAAACGTGCGATAGTGGTTTCGTTACACGCAACATGAGAAGGAACCACAAGAAAACCCACGAAACCGGATCGTTTATTTGCAGTTTTTGTCCTAAGGTTTACGACACGGCACTTAAACAAAGAGCGCATGAAAAACAAGTCCACCGGCTCCGAAAGCTAAATTTATGTGCTTATTGTAACGAGAGATTCAGAGATTTCAGACAAAAAGTAAAACATTTGAAGGATGTACACGGTATACAAAGGGAATCTCCTAAATGCAAAGCTTGTGAAAGAACATTCGAGACCATGGCAGCTCTTCGACTTCACATCAAAAGAGATCATTTAATTCAAAGACCTCATAAATGTTCTCAGTGCGATATGTCATTTTACGCGAAGGCTCAGTTGAAGAATCATTTTGTTATTCATTCTGGTACTAGGGAGTTCTCGTGCGCCGTGTGCTTTAAGTCTTTTGGTCGGAAGAAGACTTTGTCGGATCATATGAGGATCCATACCGACGATCGACGGTACAAGTGCAAACATTGCGAAATGGCTTTCGTGCAAAAGAGCAGCTTAAGAGGTCATATGCGTTCTAACCACTCTGAATTAAACTTTAATTAGAATATTTACCCATGTCTTTGGAAATATATTTCATAAATTGCTAAGATTTCCAGTCTTTTATTTATCAAACATATCCTTTAGCGACTAAATAGGTAGTTGTCGTATTTTTAATGATTCCGTAGCTAATTTAACATGTTTAAAAAGATCCACTTCCAGTGAATATTTATGTATTTCTTTCCAGAACGACTGCAAAGTAGCCAGAACAAAAAAGTCAACAATAAACAGACCACAAAACCAAAGGCGAAGATAAAAATAGAGGTTGAAGATATAGAACCGACCAAATCGAAGAATGTGTTTTCAAATTCAACAGAGGGCAAAGAGAAGAATTGTTCCGAACTAGTTTTAGAAATTAGGAATCAACCAGTACTATCTCGAAAGGGACACTATATGAAGAAAGAAATAAGACAACACCAGGAGAATTTATACACAATACTGCGATGTTCAGACGCAACGCTAATCCGTAGTCGCGGCAACCTCGGTTACACGTGCTACTTTTGCGCCTCGTCCTATCGTGAAGCTTGTAGCCTCAAACAACATACAAGGGACAACCACACATGCAAAGATAAACCATTCATAAAGGGCAACAATTCCAACTACTTCGTAAAGTTAGATATAACAGCTCTTCACTGTAAACTTTGTGGTGAGAGTATCGATCAACTTGAACAGTTGTCGGAACATCTTATGAAAGTACATGAAGAACCACTTCACATACTCACCAAAAGCCTAATCATTCCTTTTAAGTTCGAAACGGAAGAACTGAAATGCGCTGTTTGCAGCCAAGAATTCAATAATTTCCATTCCTTACTTGATCATATGCGAAAGCACTATAGGAATTTTATTTGCGATGTCTGTGACGAAGGCTATTTAAGCTATAACAGTATGAAAACTCACCAACTCGGGCATAATGTCGGCGAATACACATGTAAGGAATGCAACAAACTCTTCAGTAGCACCCTTAAATTGAAGAATCACACGCGAGTAGTTCATCTCGGCATTAAAAGAAACAAATGTGGCTACTGTGGCGAGAAATTCGCTGAGCTGAATTGGAAGTTGGACCACTTAGAAAAAGTTCATGGGATTAAAAAGCCAGAGTTTAAATGCACAGTGTGTAATAAGAAGTTTTCATGTTCGAAGAGTTTGAGGAACCATAAGCGAGGATTTCATCTGATGGAGAAAGATCAGACTTGCCCGGACTGTGGCATGAAATTCTTCCAAAAACACACTTTGAAGCATCACATGACAATCCACACGGGGCTACGCGCTTTTCAATGCGCGGTGTGTTCTAAGGCTTTCAGCAGGCGCTCCACTTTAAGGGAGCATATGAGGATTCACAATAACGATCGTCGTTTTAAATGCGAACACTGCAACATGGCGTTCGTACAGAAATGCAGTTGGAAGGGGCATATGCGATCGAAGCATGGGGAAGATGTCACACAATAAAACTAAATTTCCATGAAGAAAAATTAAAAATAAAATGAATTGTTACAATGCGATTTATTTGAGAAATACATACATTTATGGTTTTACTAGCATCGTTTTATTTTACTAAGAAGTGAATAATTCTTGACTTTTAAAAGAGAAATTTGATTTGAAATTTGAATTTGAAGTTATCCTTTAAGTATCATGTTGATGTTGCCATGAAGAGGATAAATTTGAGCACTAGAGTAAAACAAAACTTGTCTTTACAGATGATTCCGAGGACGGGAGCATGTTAATAAAACACGAGACCAACTCTGACCTGGAAGCGGAATCACTGGAAGAGCACGGCGTAGAAGACATTGTTATACTACGAACAGAAGGCAATTACAAAGGCGCTAAAAGTAAAAATAAAAAAACTACAAACAACCGACTGATTTGGTATGATTCAGCACAACACAACTCCATCACAACTAACAGATCAATCATTCTTAAAAGAACTACTGAACTGGATTTGCATCTACAGAATTTACAAACGATTATGAGGTGTTCTAATGCTACACCACTGAGAATGCATGGTAAATGGTACACTTGCTGTTTCTGCCCTGAACGGTATGAAACAACATCGGCCTTGAAAAAACACACGATTGAGAAACATCCAGACGGAAAAGCAGCAAACGTTGGACGTAAAATTTCAGAACTAATTATAAGAGTCGATATAACGGGTTTAGAATGCAACCTTTGCAATACCAAAATCGGTGAATTAGAGAAATTAACAAAGCATTTAAGGGAAGAACACTCACAACGAATACATACAGTGATCAAAAACTATATGATCCCTTTCAAATTCGATACCGGCAATGAGCTAACATGCGTTATCTGTGAACATGTATTCCATAATTTCAAGACGTTAGTTCAACACATGCATGTGCATTATCCGAACTTCGTGTGCGATTCTTGTGGCAACGGCTTCGTCAATCAACGGAGCTATCAATACCACGTGAGCAGGCACGCCAACGGAGAACACAAGTGCGAGAAATGTCAACGGATCTTTGATAACGTCGCCAAACTAAAAGTGCACGTGAGATCCATACATCAGGGATTCAACAAACGAAACAAATGTGACTTTTGCGAAGAACGGTTTGTTGGCTATATAGCAAAACACGTGCACATGATTAAAGCTCACGGATTGCCAGAGATCCAAGTTAAGTGTCCTGCGTGCGAAAAGACCTTCAAAAACCATAAATACCTAGCCACCCACAAGCGGATGTTTCATATGATGGAGAAGAGGCACAAATGTACAGAATGCGATAAAATGTTCTTTGCGACCCGTGAAGTGAAACGACACATGTTAACTCACACAGGGAAACGTGACTTCCAATGTAATATTTGTAGTAAATCTTACGGTAGGAAGAGTACATTAAGGGAACATATGAGAATACACGCAGATGATCGCAGATTCAAGTGTGAACACTGCGGAATAGCTTTCGTTCAGAAATGTAGTTGGAGGGGGCACATGCGATCCAAGCACGGGGAAGAAGTGTGATCTTGGTACCCAATTTACTTGTTCCTTTTTAAAAATGTTTGATATATGTGTAAAAATGTCTACAATACGAAAAATAAATAATAATAAGCCGATTTACGTGTTTTAAAACCGGCCAAGTGCGAGTCGGACTCGCGTTTCTAGGGTTCCGTACATAAGTCCGACTCACGCTTGACTGCACATTTGTAATAGGTTTTCCTATCATCTATAGGTAAAGAACTATTATATGTATTTTTTTCAAAATTTTAGACCCAGTAGTTTCGGAGATAAAGTGGGGGGAATGGTCATTTTTTGCCTATTTTCTTAAATAACTTCGAACCTATGTATTTTAAAATTATAAAAAAAATATGTCCATCTTTGGGTCACTAATTTACATATGTGTACCAAATTTCAACTTAATTGGTCCAGTAGTTTCCGAGAAAATAGCCTGTGACAGACGGACAGACAGACAGACGCACGAGTGATCCTATAAGGGTTCCGTTTTTTCCTATTGTGGTACGGAACCCTAATATACGCAGAAAGGTGGCGAAAATGTGTGGCCATTGTAAATCAAAACTTGAACAATCGATCGATCGATCAATCAAATCGATCGATCGAAAAATCGATCAACTTGAACAGTTGTCCGAACATCTTATGAAAGTACACGAAGAACCACTTCACACAGTCACCAAAAGCCTAATCATTCCTTTTAAGTTCGAAACGGAAGAACTGAAATGCGCTGTTTGCAGCCATGAATTCAATAATTTCCATTCCTTACTTGATCATATGCGAATTTTACACTATAGGAATTTTATTTGCGATGTCTGTGACGAAGGCTATTTAGGCTATAACAGTATAAAAATTCACCAACTCGGGCATAATGTCGGCGAATACTTACAAGGAAAGTACCCAACTGTCCGACTCCGATTTGATTTATTTTGATATATGTTATAGAGTAGTCTAAAAACGTATTTTTTTTTTGCTGCCCAAACTCAACCTGTTAGGAGAAAATGGCCTTCAAAGTACTGAAAATTGACCAAACCTTCTAATTTCTGAGAAGAACTTTTTTCAAAAAAATTGATAATTAATTACTGGTTTCGTGGTCGTGGTGGTGGTTTATATAAAAATATATTTATTATATTTATTTATTATATAAAAAATGAGTTTGTGGTGAAATGACAAAACACGTCCCCATTCTTTATTCATTTTCTCCAACATATAACGAAACCAGTAATTAATTACATTTTTTTTTGAAAAAAGTTCTTCTCAGAAATTAGAAGGTTTGGTCAATTTTCAGAACTTTGAAGGCCATTTTCTCCTAACAGGTTGAGTTTGGGCAGCTAAAAAAAATACGTGTCCGTTATTTTAGACTACTCTATAAATTTATCAAAATAAATCAAATCGGAGTTGGACAGTTGGGTACCCTTCCTTGTCAGTAAGGAATGCAACTAACTCTTCAGTAGCACCCTTAAACTGAAGAATCACACGCGAGTAGTTCATCTCGGCATTAAAAGAAACAAATGTGGCTACTGTGGCGAAAAATTCTCTGAGCTGAATTGGAAGTTGGACCACTTAGAAAAAGTCCATGGGATTAAAAAGCCAGAGTTTAAATGCACAGTATGCAATAAGAAGTTTTCATGTTCGAAGAGTTTGAGGAACCATAAGCGAGGATTTCATCTGATGGAGAACAGACTTGCCCGGACTGTGGCATGAAATTCTTCCAAAAACACACTTTGAAGCATCACACGACAATCCACACGGGGTTGCGTGCTTTTCAATGCGCGGTGTGTTCTAAGGCTTTCAGCAGGCGCTCCACTTTAAGTGAGCATATGAGGATTCACAATAACGATCGTCATTTTAAAAGCGAACACTGCTACATGGCGTTCATACACAAATACAGTTGGAAGGGGCATATGCGATTGAAGCATGGGGAAGATGTCACACAATAAAACTGAATTTCCATGAAGAAAAATAAAAAATAAAATGAATTGTTACAATGCCATTTTTTTTGTGAGATAAATACATGTAATTAATTATGGTTTTACTAGCATCGTTTTATTTTACTAAAAAGTGACTAATTCTTGACTTTTAAAAGAGAAGTTGGTCCAGTTTAAATGGTAAACAAACTTAATTTCACCAAACTCTCTATGTGGAATGCGATTCGGCTATTAAATAAGTAATCCTCTTTGGGTATCATGTTGATGTTGCCATGAAAGAAGAGTTTAAGCACTAGAATAAAACAAAACTTGTCTTTACAGATGATTCCGAGGATGGGAGCATATTAATAAAACTCGAGACCAACTCTGACCTGGAAGTGGAATCACTGGAAGAGCACGGCGTAGAAGACATTGTTATACTACGAACAGAAGGCAATTACAAAGGCGCTAAAAGTAAAAATAAAAAAAGTACAAACAACCGACTGATTTGGTATGATCCAGCACAACACAACTCCATCACAACTAACAGATCAATCATTCTTAAAAGAACTACTGAACTGGATTTGCATCTACAGAATTTACAAACGATTATGAGGTGTTCTAATGCTACACCACTGAGAATGCATGGTAAATGGTACACTTGCTGTTTCTGCCCTGAACGGTATGAAACAACATCGGCCTTGAAAAAACACACGGTTGAGAAACATCCAGACGGAAAAGCGGCAAACGTCGGACGTAACATTTCAGAACTAATTATAAGAGTTGATATAACGGGTTTAGAATGTAACCTTTGTAATACCAAAATCGGTGAATTAGAGAAATTAACAAAGCATTTAAGGGAAGAACACTCACAACGAATACATACACGGATCAAAAACTATATGATCCCTTTCAAATTCGATACCGGCAATGAGCTAGCGTGCGTTATCTGTGAACATGTATTCCATAATTTCAAGACGTTAGTTCAACACATGCATGTGCATTATCCGAACTTTGTGTGCGGTTCTTGTGGCAACGGCTTCGTCAATCAACGGAGCTATCAACACCACGCGAGCAGGCACGCCAACGGAGAACACAAGTGCGAGAAATGTCAACGGATCTTTGATAACGACGCCAAACTTAAAGTGCACGAGAGATCCGTACATCAGGGATTCAATAAACGAAACAAATGTGACTTTTGTGAAGAACGGTTTGTTGGCTATATAGCAAAACACGCACACATGATTAAAGCTCACGGATTGCCAGAGATCCAAGTTAAGTGTCCTGCGTGCGAAAAGACCTTTAAAAACCATAAATACCTCGCCATCCACAAGCGGACGTTTCATATGATGGAGAAGAGACACAAATGTACAGAATGCGATAAAATGTTCTTTTCTACCCATGAAGTGAAACAACATATGTTAACTCACACAGGGAAACGTGACTTCCAATGTATTATTTGTAGTAAATCTTACGGTAGGAAGAGCACATTAAGGGAACATATGAGAATACACGCAGATGATCGCAGATTTAAATGTGAACACTGTGGAATAGCTTTCGTTCAGAAATGTAGTTGGAGGGGACACATGCGATCCAAGCACGGGGAAGAAGTGTGATCTTGGTACCCAATTTACTTGTTCATTTTTTAAAATGTATGATATATGTGTAAAAATGTCTACAAACAATGCGAAAAATAAATAATAATAAGCCGATTTACGTGTTTTAATATACGCAGGAAGGTGGCGAAAATGTGTGACCTTTGTAAATCAAAACTTATCTTTGCAGATGTACCCGAAGAAAGAAGTTCCCAAGTAAAAGTCGAGGTTGATTTGGCACAAGAAGACGAACAAAAACTAAAGAAAGATCGAACTACTGACAAAAATAAGAATCTAGCGAAGAAGAAAGGAAGTTTCCAAAGCACAGGGTCAATTAATAAATCTGTATCTAAAAGTGACACAACCAGAAAACCGAATGAGTTTGATTTGCATATCCAGAATCTCCGCACTATAATGAGGTGTTCGAACGCCACGCCCTTAAGACTGCACGGCAAATGGTACACCTGCTGCTGTTGCCCTGAACGATTTGATGACACTGCGGCTCTGAAAAGGCATACTTCAGAGAAACACCCCACTGGACAGAACGCTTACTTTGGCCGGGACATCGCGCAACTAATAATAAGAGTGGATATAACAGACTTGCAATGCAAACTTTGCCAGTGTGAAATCCACAGCATCGAGAAGTTAATGGAGCATTTAAAAAAGGAACATTCAGAAATGATACATACATTTGATAAAAACTACATGGTACCCTTTAAATTCGACACTAACAGAACAGATCTGAAATGCGTGAATTGCGATCACGAATTCCACAATTTCAAAACATTGGTACATCACATGAACATACATATCCCTAACTTCGTATGTAACACCTGCGGCAGCGGGTACGTGAACCAGAGGAGCTTGCAGAACCACGTCCGCCAACACGCGAACGGAGAACACAAATGCGAGACGTGTCAGAGAGTTTTCAATAACGACCTCAAATTGAAAGAGCACGAAAAATCCGTACATCTAGGGTTCAACAAACGTAACAAGTGCGATTACTGCAACGAGCGCTTCAATGGGACTATAGCTAAAAATATCCATATGGTCAATGTCCACGGCAAACCCGCAATTGAGATCAGGTGTCCAGCGTGTGAAAAGCCTTTTAAAAGCCATAAATATCTCGCCATCCACAAGCGGACCTTCCATATGATGGAGAAACGGCACAAGTGTCCTGAATGCGATAAAATGTTTTTCTCCACGCCTGAGGTAAAGAACCATATGCTAACGCACACGGGGCAGAGAGACTTCCACTGTGTGATCTGCAGTAAATCGTACGGTAGGAAGAGTACGCTGAGAGAGCACATGAGGATACACGCGGACGATCGTCGATTTAAATGTGAACACTGTGAAATGACGTTTGTGCAGAAATGTAGCTGGAGGGGCCATATGAGATCTAAACACGGGGAGGAAGTGTGATTTACTTTGGTTTTGTATTAATATTTAATGTAAATAAATGTCTCCTTTAATGTTACGAGTATTATAAATTATTACATTATTATCTTTGTACAATATATGTACCTTAACTCTATACTATGATCGATTCGTCTTGTTTTAAGAAATGACGTGTCAGCGACTAAAAATTGCAATATTTTAAAGACGTACCTAAAATGGCCTAAACCGATAAAGAGTAGGTATACTCTCGTTTAATTTAAGTCCTTAGTTCAAGGCATCTTCATTTCTGCACGGTAAAAGTTAACAGAAGAGACAACTAGTAGCATCAACCAAGGAAATACTTAATTAATATATCTGAAATGTAACGCATTTGGAATTCTAATGCCGATTTCTATTTCCATAGGTGTGGGATGGAAGCTCCGGAGATCCATGATCGCACCCCGTGAGGGTAAGAACACCAAATCTTCTAAACTGAAAACGATCGTCATAAGTCCAAAGACAGAGAAACCTCGGAAGAAACGGTGCAAGATTATAGAAATTAAGCCGGCACCCGTTAACGTCTCGTTTAAGAAACTCAACGAAGCTCACAAACACCAAGCTAATCTAAAGGAAATCCTACTTTGCTCGAATGCGACGCCAATCCGCTGTCGGGGGAGCGTGGGGTATGCTTGCTGTTTCTGCAGCGACCAGTACCGCGATCCAGCAGATTTGAAGCAACATACTATAACCTCCCACGACGACACGACTAAAGCTGACTACATGAAAGGCGAGTCCATCGTAGGTTTCATCGTAAAGCTGGACATAACGTCGCTCCGATGCAACATCTGTTCCTCGACTATAAGGGAATTAGGACAGTTAATGGAGCACTTGAAAGTCGCTCACGACCGTCCTGTAATCACAGATTTGAAGAACCACTTAGTCCCGTTCAGATTCGAATCCAACTTGCACACTTGCGTGGAGTGTTCAGCAGAATTTAGTAATTTTAAAGTGTTGTTAGCGCACATGAACGAGCATTACAGGAACTGCATATGCGAAATATGCGGGGCTGGGTTTGTTACTAAGCGGATATTACAGGCGCATAGTTACAGGCATATCACTGGTGACTTTAGCTGCCGCTACTGCCCTAAAGTATTCGATGCTAAGTTGCGTATGCAGGAACACGAACGGAACGTCCACGTTCTGATGAACAAGCGGAACAAATGCGGATACTGTGGGGAGAAGTTTACAGATTACACTAAGAAGAACGACCACGAAGTGAAGGTTCATGGGGTGGAGCCGGTAGTCCTGCACTGTCAGGCTTGCACCAAGACGTTCGATAACCAAAGGTCGCTTACAGTCCATACTAAAACATTCCATTTGATGCAGAGGCGGAGTCCAAAAACATCAAATCCTTTGAAATTATAAAATTAAGTACTCGGTCTCAGTCAGTCTTTATTTAGGTATATTTATGTAAATGAGTGTAGATGTAGAGTCTAGAGTCAGACGAAACTAACTCTGCATTGCATTTGAAATAAAGTGTGGCACTGTCGTCATTGATGTCAAATTATGAAACATGGTCAAGTTGGTGCAAAGTTAGATTGGGGTGACTCTATAGTTACGTATAGCAGTTAGAAAACTAAGGGCCAGTTGCACCAACCACATTTGATAGACTGATCAACGTCAGCCGGCGCGCCCCGGCGCTTTAAGAAACTCTCCATACATCAAAATTTAGCGAACTCTTTAACGATACGAACAGTTTGGTGCAACCGACCTTTACTGTTTAAAAAAAAGTGAAAGTGCAAACTCCTTCGTTCTTACAAATATGTT
This sequence comes from Cydia fagiglandana, assembly GCF_963556715.1. Lineage (NCBI taxonomy): Eukaryota > Metazoa > Arthropoda > Insecta > Lepidoptera > Tortricidae > Cydia > Cydia fagiglandana. The sequence continues at coordinate 8,360,842 of NC_085955.1, forward strand.
TATACTTTGATTTAAGTATGACATTCTACTAAAAGAGATTTATATTAAGGTCGGGTTATTCCAAAAATGGACTCATTAGGATGGAGATATTGAAGTAGTCGGAATTACCCGAACACACGTCCATCTTGAAACACGCTGCGAAATCACCGCTATCCCGAGATCCCGACTACATTCCAAATCAGCGTTGGTATCGAGATTTGAACGTCGAATGTGAAGCTATCAGTAAGTATTATCAAACTGCCGGAGGCTTTTGTTATTGTCCCGACAGAATCTGTAGTGCATAATTATTTTCCATCGTATTTTCACGGAAACGTATGATCGTGTCTTTCTATTTCAGTCAGTCTCGGTACAAAAAGTACTGAGGTTAACTGAATAGCGTGACAAATACGAAAGTTTCCGAAAAAATACGATGGTAAACAATTACGCACTATATCTTTTCGATCTTTCTTTCTTGATTAGTAATTAAAACTGTATGAACCGGTTAAACTTGGCATTAACATGGTTACCAGTACAATTGGACACTAGGTTAACGGTTTAACTGCTTAATCCCGGGTTAGTAGAATGGTGCAAGTGGGCCTAAGTCAAGTAGAGACGCCAACAGATATAATTTGTCAAAGGACTGTCTCATTTCAATCATGTACAGAGAGAATCATACTATCTTTGTCTTACACTATTACTATATTACTATTTAGCACCCAAAAGCAAAGGATGACTAGGTATAGTTTTCCTGGTTCTTAATGCAGACTGAAAATTGGTTTGACCAACTGTACATATCTGAACAACTATAGATCTGATGGTGACTGTCCAGGGTAGGATTCGATACCCAAACAGGCTCGACGATTGTAGGTACCAATTAATATATTGGCATTCCATAGATACTTGTATTTATTCGGTATAAGGGTTAACCTTTACCCTTCTTGTAATTGAGTACAATATTATTAATGATGACTTATGCTAGTACGGCCCAGGCCCGCGTCGGGGCGCCCGACACTTGTTTCTAAGACAGGTGGCGGTGATCACGTGACGCTTTCTATAGAAAACTGAAGTGTCGGACGCCCCGGCCCGGGCCGTTCTAGCGCGAGTCATCCTTTAAGAGTCACACGACCCTATCTGCCGCTAGAAAATGTGTTACAAATAAATTAGATTCTCTACTAGTACCGGACAGATAATTTATACCTATACTGATATATATCCCGTGGAGCGCCCCAAAATTACCGTAGTATGGAACTCCTATACTAGTTACCAGCAACACGTGTGACAGTAGGGCGCTCCAGGGGTTAAACGTTACTTGCGTGTTCATGTCAAATTATATGTTATTTTGTTGTCGAAATGTCGTCTTAAAATGAGAGCGCTCTTGATTGTTTGGCGGCGGCTAGGATCGCGACGGTTCGTGAGTCTTAAGAGGGCATCGGCCGTCAGTGTTGGCAAAAAATCAATTCGAATTGACGATTGAGGATTGACCGATCAATCCGAATTGACGATTGACGAAACTAATTCTAAATCTACTGATTGAGGATTGACGATTACTAATCGTTAATTCGAATTGATGGTCAATCCTCAATCCTCAATCGTCAATTCGGATTGACGATTACTTTGTATGTACCTACCTAATGTCCTTTTTATTTAGGCCATTTTTCGAAACTAGCCAAATACGTTCAAAAGCGGTGTCTGAGTTTACCAAAGGTTCCGAAACATGTTTCCGACGGCAATATGAAGGATGTCCTTTTTGGAACATTTTCGGGACTTTCCTTAAAATTAACCAATAGCGTTCAAAATCGATATCTGATGTGCCCAAAGGTTTCGAAACTTGTTTCCGAGGGAAATATTGAGAGATGCCCTTTTTTGGGACATTTCTAGAAATTACCCGATTGCGTTTAAAATCGATATCTGAGGTAACCAGAGGTTTCTAAACATCTTTTCAACTGCAATATTGAAAGGTGTCCTATTTTGGGACATTTTAGTGACATTCTTTGAAAGTGACTGCTTGCATTCAAAATCGATATCTGAGGTGCAAAACATGGTTTCAACGGCAATAGATTAGATTCTACACCTTAGCCGCGTACCTACTTACTTTACTACCTGCATTACGCCACCCTGCTGATAACAAGATGCGTTCTAAAAACGTACGAGTGCGAAAGAGATAGCATGATTCTAATCCTTTTATTGTTCTAGTGGTGTCCAGTTTGAGTCCAGTAGAGATAAGACATTCGGTCTTCAACCCTTGTTGTTTGTTGTTGTGTGACTGTGTGTGTTTGTTTTAAATTGGACTGTGGATTTTCTTTTGGCTTTGGCTTGTTATACGGACTTTTGGATTTACTTCTGGACTGTTTCATACGATTAACTTGGCGTGACTTTGAGGATTGGACATCGCAGTTGTTCTTACGGTAAGTAACATTTACCAACTATTATTTGTCGTAAAGGTTAACATTGAATATCTATAGGTACATTTTTTTATTCTAGAACAATGTTATGTGGGTTTAAAAATTTCACTTTGTTATTTTCGTGTGCAAGATTAATGGATAAAAAATAATTATGAGAATACATCTGTAAGATAACTTCTATACGATATTATAATTATGTCTAAATCAATTAAAAAATATCATATTTCGGGCTCCCTTCGATTTCATTTGATGCTTGTTATGTTTTTATGACAGATTGTTATTGTGAGATAAATGAATAAATAATATCCATAATAACAAGTAAAGTTCAATATATAAAGCCTTGCCAGTATTACAGTGAATACCGGGGGATATCCCGATACTTACTGTAATACTCGCAAGGCATTCAATAAAAATAAATCATTCTTTTGGGCAACCTTTGGGCACCTCAGATATAAATTTTGAACGCAATCGGTTGGTTTCAAGAAATGTCCCAAAATGTCCCAAAACAGGGCATCTCGGAATATTACCGTCGGAAACATGATTCGGAACCTTAGCGTAGGTAAAAAGTCATTTCTCAGTATTGCCGTCAGAAACATGTTTCGAAACCTTTGGGCACCTCAGATATCGATTTTGAACGCAATAGGTTAATTTTAAGAAATGTCCCATAAATGTCCAAAAAAAAGAAAACTACGTCTGTATTGCCGTCGGAAACATGTTACCTACAATGTGAACCTTTGGAAATCTCAGATATCGTTTTAAAGTGCCAACGAATAATTTAAAAAAATGTCCCGAAATGGAAGGGACATCTTTCGGGACCTATGGTCGACATCGATTACGAATATGAACGTAATCGGCCAATTTCGAAAAATGTCCCAAAATGGGACATCAGTCAATACTGACATCAGGAACTTGTTTTCGAACCTCTGGGAACCTCAGATATCGACTTTAAGTCCAGTAAGTAAGTCCCAAAAAAGGACACCTTTGAAAAGTAATCTTAGGGACTATGGTTAATCTAGATTGAGAATTGATTTAATCCGAATTGAGGATTGATGCGTTAATTCCGATTGATTCAATCGGATTGACGCGTCAATCTGAATTGAATCAATTCGAATTGATCAATCCGGATTGATCAATTCGGATTGACGCATCAATTCGATTGATCAATCCGGATTGATTTAGTTCAGATTGATGCCAACACTGTGACGGCCGTCCAGTGGCACCCTCATTGGGAGAACGTTTTCTAATAAACCAATTAATTTCTGTATAACTCAGTAAGGTAAACGGTGCGTAAACGTATTGGTGCTCGACGCGGTCCCAGTACATGTCATCTTGAAACTTAAGTCATTGTCAATAGAGATGACAGTAAGGTGTCATCTACTGGGCATTAGCATGTCGAGCACTAGTACGTTTACCTTATTTTAATATTGTTGTCCTACTGATTCCCCAACTTTTGGTCTTTGTCACATAGTTTTATATAGGCCATATTGTGCGAAATTACCGGTTGGTCGATGGTCAAAGTTCAGCAAAGAATATCTTCAGCAGTGAGCAGAGCGGCGCAACAGAAACACGCACTGGGCTATAACCGCGAAAATCGAAGTTCGCAATTTGCGGGCATTTTTCTCTGTCACTCTAATTACGCCTTCATTGAAGTAAAAGAGAAAGATCCCCGCAATTTGCGAATTTCGGTTTTCGCGGTAGCCCCTCTGGTTCATTATGTTTCTATGCTAGGCAGGTAGTATGATCGAGTATCTACCTACACAATTCCTAAGTTTATTTTATTTAAGTTAGCTATGCTCGGAGTTTCTCTGAAGGATAGGATTCGTAACGAATACATCCGACAGAGAACCAAAGTTATCGACACAGCTCTAAGAATTAGCAAGCTGAAGTGGCAGTGGGCTGGCCATATCGCACGAAGAACCGACAACCGCTGGGGTAAACGTGTTCTTGAGTGGAGACCGCGACTTGGCAAACGTAGTGTAGGACGCCCTCCGACCAGGTGGGATGACGATCTGCGAAAGACCGCAGGCAGATGCTGGATGCGGCAAGCTGAGGACAGGGCGCTATGGCGCTCTTTAGGGGAGGGCTATGTTCCAGCAGTGGACTACTATAGCCTGATGGTGATGATGATTTTATTTAAAAGTAGAGGGAGGAGGCTAACAAGCAGAGGAATATGTATAATATAGAGCGATGTCTACTCCCTTCTTAAATCCGGCTCGGGTGTTGCAGATGTCCATGGGCGACGGCAATTGTTTACCATCAGGCGTATTGTCTGCTCGTTTGCTTATTATCATCATTAAAAAATATCCTCCACTTGGGCGCACTTACATAAAAGCGTCGCAAAAAAGTTATTCTTAATCTTAAACTTATTTATATATATATTTTATTTATATATTTTATTTGATTTTATTTTTCGACACGTACTCATTAGGCCTGAAAGTATAGTCTAACAAAAAAGAGTAGAAATTAAAAAGTGGCAGTACTGTAGTGTAGTCCCGTTTTCTTATGTAGATTGATTAAAAGGGACGAAAGTACAGTATTGCCACTTTTTAATTTCTACTCTTTTTTGTCAGACTATATATAATTGGGCTACTAAACTACCTAGGTTAAGTAGCGTACAGGGCACTCAATACACCGCAGCGCAGTTTACGTAGAACTTTTCAAATAAAGCAATGGGCCCCGTGAAAATATTTATTAAAACAAAAAATTAAACTTACAAAAATTAAGACTTTTTAGATATTCATTCAATATGCGCGCAAAAGTACAATTTATCCGCTAAGACTTATATTAATTCAAGGTTCCAAACAGCTGTCCTCTTGTAAGCTTCCAACATAGGTACTCTAGCATATTTCACATTCAGAACCTGGTTTTCGTCAAGTGACAACCAGAACTCTATTATTGCAAAAAAATAATTATGTAAAAATCAACTTTGTTTCAATACTAGTACGGTTCACGATCGCCCTGAACTTGTGGTTGGAATTAGTGAATTATGCTTGTCATCTGACGATTTGTTGCAAACAAAATCGGAACTACACATGATCAGGATGATGTTTCAGCATATGGTAGTTCAAGCTCGCTTTCTGAACAAACGACGCATTACACAACTCGCACACTTTATTCCTCTCCCCTGTGTGTATCATCTCGTGTATCCGACACGTCCCCGGCCGCGGGAACGTCTTCTTACAAAACCTGCATGAGTACACCTTGTCCACTTTATGCCTTATCATGTGTTTCTTCAACTGCGGATTGTCGAAGCATTGATAGTTGCAAACTGGACATTCCACATGCTTCTCCTTCAAATGCACCTTTCGTTGGTGTTTATCTATCTGACCCTGTGACATGGTTTTGAGACCACACACTCCACACGTCGGCAGGCGGTCTTCGTGAAACTTGAACATATGAATCCTTCGCTCTTTACTTGTGTAGAATGTTACATCGGGACAAGAAGAACATTGTATTTGGGTGTGTTTATGTTTTCTATGATACATTAGCTTTGCATGGGTGGGAAAAATTAGTTCGCATGATTGACATGGATACTTTCTTTGGTGCGGCTGGGATGTATGGGCTTGTAATAGGTTTTGGTCAGGGAAGATATCGTCGCATGTAGGGCAGGTGAGTTGAGGAATGTGACTCGAGCGGATGTGATGCATCAGCCGTGCCCGATTTTTAATCTCATAACCGCAGATTCGGCAGGCGTACTTCGGTTTCTTTCCATTGTGGACCTTGATAAAATCTCGGTATTTCGGTTGTATGGATACTGTAACAAAAAAAAAACGGAATGTTAAGATGGAATTGTAAAAAAAACTACAAATTCGCTCGTGTAAGATAAATAGTTTATATGGAAACAAATGTAGGTTTCGTCGATATTATTTTATACAAAAATTACAGTGGGAAAAAATAATCATTCTAGAAATTATCCTCATTTTGTAAACCTCAGTTTGTGTTTTTGTTGGTCAATAAATTAATCTGTCATAATCTAGATCTTGACAAAAATAAATACGAAATATGAGCACAGTGAAAGGTCGTTCACGAAAGCTGGCGTCCATTTTACATGAGAATTTTGACACATCAGTACAAATCTCCTAGGTAGTCCTAGGTACCCACCGGTGGATAAAACAAAGCCGGCGATTGGGAACAGCTTTAGACAGAGAATGAACTATGCACTGCACTACGTGCACAATATGTGCATGATGTGCACTTCGGGTCTTGTCGGCGGTAAGTAAAGTATGTAAGTACCTAAACCGTACCGTTTTATCGTCTAAATAGTGTTTAGTTTTAAGTTTATAAAATACATATGTATGTTAGTCTGTAAGGTATTTGTAATATGGGCCTTGTTGCCTGAATTTAATTTCTAAATAAATAAATAAACTAAACTGTAGAAATCTCGCGCATGCTCTTATAAAACCACGTTTACTTTCACATCGACTTTAATAGTTTGAAGATCCATTTAATGCCGCGTGCGGCGCGTGCCTAAATGCCTTTATTATATTTTCACAATAAAATAGGCGCCTTAAATGTACGAGGGTTATGACTACAGATGTAGTGCATCATTTTTTTCCTTTGTATTTTCACGGAAACGTACGAACGTATCTTGCTATATCAGTCAGTCTCGGTACAAAAAGTACTGAGGTTGATTGAAGTAGCATGACAAATACGAACGTTTCCGAGAAAATACGAAGGAATACAATTATATATGCACTACATCTGTATCTCCATTACAGCCCCCATGAACAACACATTATCAACCCCATTACAGTACAGGCACATAGACATGACATTGATTAAAAAGACATTGGTGTCAAACATATAACACTTTCTGCAACAAAGGTTAAAAATACTCCAAATGTTCTCTCAAGTTTCCCATGATTGGTGCCGTTATCTACTAGTAAACATTGAACTAAGGAAAAAGGGATGAAAGGCAGAATGAGTTTTCATTTCAAATACGAGAAAAGTAAATAAAATAGCGACCTACATGAAGGGTGCTTTGTGGTTACTTGGAAATTTAGGTACCCTTGTAGTTTGATTAGTAAAAAATAGCGGTAAGTAAATAAACCGTCTTTCATGGAATCTAGAATTAAATACGCTTTGACAAGCCGCTTTTGATTGTAGGAATTTACGGCAAATTTCAAAAATGTAGGCACATTAGGATTGTCATACAAGTTCTGAAATTTGTGCCTTTTTCTACTGACAGTAACAAAGTTGACTTGCCAGAGTATAGGTATCTCAATGAAAATCATGTGACATATTTAATCCTTTTTCGATAATCATGAAAAAATAACTATATATTGTGAAAATTAGAGTCCCCAGGGTCAAAATATCCCACTTTCAACCCGCTTCATATACCGTCAGCCACTTTCAGACCAAAAAATAAAAAATAATTAAGTCCACTATTTAGTACCTTTTGTATTTTGCAACACTGTTTAAACAAATCAAACATGGTCGGGATGGTGCTTTAACATGTGATAGTTGAGGCTAGCTTTCTGAACAAACTTGGCGCCGCACACTTCACACACTTTATTTTTCTCCCCTGTGTGTATCATCTCGTGTATCCGACATGTCGTTAACCGCGGGAATGTCTTCTTACAAAACCTGCACGTGTACACCTTGTCCACCTTATGAGTTATCATGTGTCTCGCCAACTGTGCGTTGCCAAAGCATTTAAATTTACAAACTGAGCACGTAACATTTTTCTCCTTTAAATGCACTTTTCGTTGGTGACGCACTACGATACTTTGTGTCTGAGCTTTGTAACCACATACTCCGCATGTCGGAGCTTTATCTTCATGAAATTGGAGCAAATGTTTTTTTATTTCCCCTCTCAACATAATCTCGGGACAAAAAGAGCATTTCACATGGTCATGATGATATCTGTTGTGTCTCGTCAGGAGTTCCTTTTTAGTGAATTTTAAATTGCACGGTTTACATGAATACTTTGTGTGATGCGGTTGAGATTTATGAGCGTTTAGTAGCTTTTGATCCGGAAAGTATTCGTCACATATGGGGCAGGCGATCTTGGGAATGTGTTTTGTACGGATATGTCCGAGCAGCGGTCTTAGTTCCTCGCAGGCAAAGTCACATAGGCGGCATGCGTAGGGCTTCTCTCCTTGGATGAGTTTGATGAAATCCTCGTATTTGGATTTTTTCAATTTCAATCCTGCAACCAAAAAGCAATTTAAAAGGAAGAAGGTATGGTTGTTTTACTTAAATACGATGGTGAACGATATTAACTGAAATTTATATTTAATCTACGACCCACCCGGCTTCGCACGGGTTGCACAAAACCTTAATAAATTATACACCGAAACCTTCCTCAAGAATTACTATTGATAGATAAAACCGCATGAAAATCAGACCCCACAAACAGACAGACGCGGCACGGCAGGGTACTTTGTTAATTAAGGTGATGTGGTAGATTTAGGTAAGTATTAGACATATAAACTGTTGATAAGATTAAGGAGTCCTAGCTAGAGTACACAGTTGACATGATATACTTAAGACGTATCCACAGTTACCCGTGGCGGGCATACAATATGTCACGTTCCACGGCAAAAGGTACATTATGGCGGCTGGCGCTTACGTTGCATAGCGCCGCAATAATATTGGAGCGGCATTAATAATAGCGTAAGCGCCAACCGTCATAAGGTACCTTTACCCGTGGGACGTCACATTTTATCAATTGTCTTTAAATTTATAAAAATACATTAATCGATATAGACAGGTAAAACCTAATATGTTGGCCCTATCTATACAAACCTATGACAGTTGCCAACTAATCAAGAATGTTTTAGTATTTTTCATTTCCACTGATTTCCACTCAAGTTATAAAAAATAAAACTGTTATTATATATCCGGTTCGAAGGATTGTTTTGAATCAAACACATATATTCCACACACTAATTCTTTATTAAACACACTGATGATTTATTAATTATAAAATAACGCGATTTACAAGATTAAATCGAAAAAGTGACACTATTTCTTACTTGTCATTGGTTTTAATCTAGAAAACAAAAATAGAGTCAGCCCGAGAAAAGTCTGCAGCGATTTTGATAGCCCACGCAGTGCAAGTGTCATTTTAAACGTCAAACTTCTATGAAATTATGACGTGTAAATAACACTCGCACTGCATGGGCTATCAAAATCGCTGCAGGTGCAGACCTTTCTTGGTCTAACTCTAATAAAGTGCGTGGGTTTTAATACCAAACAACAAATAGGTATTTAACAATAACAGTAACTGCAAGGCTGCACGCGTGTGAAATAAAAAATGTATTTAAACGAATTGAATTGTATGTTCAGGTACATCTTTTGAATGAAAACAAGAACAAAGATTACATGTAGACATTGTTGATGATACGAAGAGGGTTTGAGTTCGATTGAATACAACGCAAAAATCATTGCAACGGTTATATTCACGAATCTCACGATGCCATGTTTTCTACAAGCTCAAGCTCTCGTAGTGGGGCTAGTTCGCTGGTGTCAAAATCGCATTTGTAACACCGACGCGAACCGAAATGCGTAGTGCAACATTTTTTTAATGACTAGGTGACCAACTCGCTAGTTGTGTCGTGAAAGGCTATGAAAGAAAAATCAAACAGATAGATGAGATCTGATATCTAATGTAAACAATTATAGATTACATTAATCTCTGGCTTATAACAAGTTTAACATTTCTTCGGTCTCAATGACGGTGCAGCCCTACCTAACCCGTCTACCTCCACTCTGCACTAGCGTCATGTTTTTGTTGTTGCTTATTCTATTTTTTTATAATTTTACATATTTGATGACCAATAAAGATGATCTTTAATTATAACAAGTTTTAAGTGATCCTACAATTACATTATGTGATTATGACAGTCGATCGCGTACCATTGGCAAAGAAACGAATCTGTCCCTATCACACTAGGTAATATGGAAGTGATAGAGACACAATAATAGCGTTTCGTTTCTGTTTCTGTCACCTTGGCTAGGTCTCCTGACGCTATTACTTTACTTTTAAAATCTTGGCTTAAAAGGCTTGCTTAGGTATGTCTTCTTTTAACATACTTATGGAACCAACTATTAAACGTGATGATCAGGATGATGTTTCAACAAATCAAACTTGGTCGGGATGGTGCTTTAACATGTGATAGTTGAGGCTAGCTTTCTGAACAAACTTGGCGCCGCACACTTCACACACTTTATTCCTCTCCCCTGTGTGTATCATCTCGTGTATCCGACACGTCCCCGGCCGCGGGAACGTCTTCTTACAAAACCTGCACGTGTACACCTTGTCCACCTTATGGGTTATCATATGTCTCGTCAAATGTGTATATCCATAGCATTTAAATTTACAAACTGAACACGTCACATTTTTCTCCTTCAAATGTACTTTCCTTTGGTGCGACGCTACGATACCTTCTGTCTGACCTTTAAAACCACATACACCACACGTTGGAACTTGATCTTCATGGAAATTCAACAAATGTTTCTTTATTTCCTTTTTCAACAACAATTCAGGACAAAAAGAGCATTTCAGAAGGTCATGATGGCATTTGTTGTGTCTCGTCAGGAGTACTTTTTTAGTGAAATTTAAATTGCACGGTTTACATGAATACTTTGTGTGATGCGGTTGGGTTTTATGAGCGTTCAGTAGCTTTTGATCCGGAAAGTATTCGTCACATATGGGGCAGGCGATCTTGGGAATGTGTCCTGAACGGATATGCGCGAGCAGCGGTCTTCGTTCTTCGCAGGCAAAGTCACATAGGCGGCATGCGTAGGGTTTCTCTCCTTGGATGAGCTTGATGAGATCCCCGTATTTTGACTTTTTCAATCCTGCAACCAAAAAGGAAATCTAATAGGAAAATGGTTTGGTAGTATTACTCTGTAAGTAAATACCACGGTGAAAGATTCATTAACGTTTACTGAGCGTATAGGATTGGTTTCATTCTGAGTCATTAGAGTTAGTCCAAGCTATGGCAGCGATTTTATTAGGACAGACTGTGCAAGTGTTATTTTATTCATCATAATTTTTTAGAAGTCAGCATGTTAAAGAAGAAAATCGAATGGAAATGCGCCTATTCCCATCTGTGGCCGGCGGGGACAAATGGGAATGAATCTTTCCCATCCCTGACCGCCTCGATTTTGTCTTTCGCCTCGAAAGTTGCTAAATTGAACTTCATAATAGTGATGTACAACAATTAAAATACAAATTCGTGAAATTTAAATGTACTAGTTGGGAATACCTACTTTTACATACCTAAAACCGAAATTTCGTTCATGTATAAGCATTATTTTTATACCATTCCAGGTACAGTCCAATGTCTTTCAGCTTCTTCAGGACAGCAAAACAAAAATGAAACGAATAGTCCAAGATTTAATTAATTTATTAAAAAGTAACACGAAAAATACACATAAGTAATGAAACACGTATCAATTCTAATTAATAGGTACTTATGTACGAAATATCATTTGATATTTACCAGTCGCTTTTCGGTGAAGGAAAACATCGTGAGGAAACCTGCATACATCTGCGAAGAAATTCAAAGGTGTATGTGAAGTCCCCAATCCGCATTGGGCTAGCGTGGGGACTATAGCCCAAGCCCTCTCGCGCTCGAGAGGAGGCCTGTGCCCAGCAGTGGGACGGTATATAGGCTGAGATGATGATGAGGTACCAGTGATTATATTAATAATCTTTGTATAATGGAGCTTAACAGAAATTGCGAAGAATGTAAACAAACCAAGTTCCTAATCCCACACTTTACGCAAGTTAGAAAAGAAACCGGGCAAGTGCGAGTCGGACTCGCGCACGAAGGGTTCCGTACCATAAAGCAAAAAAAAACGGAAAATAATGCAAAAAGAAAACGGTCACCCATCCAAGTACTGACCACGCCCGACGTTGCTTAACTTTGGTCAAAAATCACGTTTGCTGTATGGGAGCCCCACTTAAATCTTTATTTTATTCTGTTTTTAGTATTTGTCGTTATAGCGGCAATAGAAATACATCATCTGTGAAAATTTCAACTGTCTAGCTATCACGGTTCGTGAGATACAGCCTGGTGACAGACGGACGGACAGCGAAGTCTTAGTAATAGGGTTCCGTTTTACCCTTTGGGTACGGAACCCTAAAAATAATATGCGAAACAAAATATTTAACAATAACCTAACCTAAGTAACTGCAAGCCTTATTAAAAAAAAACGGGTTGCACTCCGGGAGTGCCGGCAGAAGTGAAAACTCAATGACATTGTAACAGTTTTTCGATCAGGTCACGTGTCCGTCTTACGAATCTTACGGTCACGTGACCTGTCGCGAGTTTAACATTTATTCCCCATCACAAAAAGTGCACAAGTTGAGGCCTATCAGTAGTTTGATTAAATATAACGCAAAAAATCAGTGCAGTGGCCTCTACTCACGATATAATGTCTTATTTTCTAGAAGTTCAAACTCTCAACGGCTACTAAGAATTGACATACACATACTTCGAAAAAACTGGCCTCGCAGGAACTACGAAGTGAGCCAGAACAGAACAGTGGTGTCAAAATCGCATTTGTGACGCTTGTGTTGTGAAAAGTTGTAAAAACTAGTAAGTTGGTACAGAAAAATCAAATCTGTGCGGAAAGAGAGGCACTAGTACCACCAAGGGCGAGTAAGCGATAAGCGATTCTCTTTCCGAACATACTCTACATAAATTTCTTGCTTAAATTACAGATTACATAAATTTCGTGATTATGACAGTCAACCGCTCACACGTACAAGCTTAGACATACAAGTAGACTACGCTCTCACCTCCAACAACCTGTGGCAACATTCATTCATTCAAGGTTCAATTGACATGTTCTGACGTTATCTTTACATAAATTATGAACTAACTAAACGTGATGATCAGGATGATGTTTCAACATATGGTAGTTAAGGCTAGCTTTCTGAACAAACTTGGCGCCGCACACTTCACACACTTTATTTTTCTCCCCTGTGTGTATCATCTCGTGTATCCGACACGTCGTCGGCCGCGGGAACGTCTTCTTACAAAACCTGCACGAGTACACCTTGTCCACTTTATGTCTTATCATGTGTCTCTTCATTTGCGTAGAACCGAAGCATTGAAATTTACAAACTGAGCACGTCTTGTTTTTCTCTTTCAAGTGAACTTTTCGTTGGTGGCTTATTATAGCGCCTTCTGTTAGCCCTTTCAAACCACATACTCCGCATGTCGGGATGTCTTTGTGAACGTCCTCCACATGATTCTTTACTTCCACTTTCGACAATATTTTCGGACAAAAATAACACTTTACAAGACCATGGTGATGTTCGTTGTGTTTTGTCAGCAGTATTTTTTTTGTGAATTTCAAATCGCATGGTTCACACGAATACTTCGCGTCATGCGGTTGGATTTTGTGTTCTTGGAGCAGTTTTATGTCGGTAAAGACTTCACCGCAAGTTGGGCAAGTCAGCTGCTGGATGTGACTTCTGCGGATGTGCGTTATCAGCTCAGCTCGATCATGACTCTCAAAGTCACACTGGCAGCAAACGTACTTCAGTTCCTCTCCATGGACGACCTTGAACAGTTTTTGGTATTTTGAGCTCGACTTGTGGATCCTTTTTCGTCCTGAAAATAAAAAACAAAACTTAAAAAGAAAACGTTTGTTAGTTAGCTTAGACCATAATAGCCCCGTGCATCGTGTACGGCACGCGTCTCTTCCTGCGCTCAGCTTCATTCTTCATTTATTTGCCCGTGGCGTGCCAGAAGAGCAAGAGAGGATTTTTTTTAAAGTTGTCCTAGCAAGAAAGATTCTTTTTAAATTACGAGTACCTTAGCATGAAATAAATTTTGAAATGATATGAATTATTTTTTTATTATCTTATACGATTTCACTTAAAACTAGATATACGCATGGTAAAATAGGCCCTACGCATGGTAATTTTTTTGTAAATATACAGGGCGTCCCACAGCTATGCCACATGGAGGGAAAGTACCCTGAATATTGTAGATGGAACATTTTACTGAAAGAAGACATTATTTTAATTTTAAAAACAATTTAAACTGCATTCATGATTTTTAAATAATTACATGGTTGAACCGGGAATCGAACCCGCTACACGAGAAAAAAAAAAACACCCTGTAGCTTTTTCATCCCGATCGAAAGGCTTCATCATAAGGATTATTTTTTGCTAAATAACATAGTGTCAGAAACTAAAGGAAGACCATGAATTTTAACATTTGATGTGAAATTTAGCGAAATAATCAAAAGAGAGCGGCTTTGTATTCAACAGAATGACACTCATTTTGAGCATTTGATAAATTAAATTGGTTAATTTGAATTAAAAATGTTAAAATTCATGGGTTTCTTTTTATTACCGACACTATGTTATTTAGCAAAAAATAATCCTTATGATGAAGCCTTTCGATCGGTATGAAAAAGCTACAGGATGTTTTTTTTTTTCCGTGTAGCGGGTTCGATTCCCGGTTCAACCATGTAATTGTTTAAAAATCTATGAATGCAGTTTAAATTGTTTTTTAAATTAAAATAATGTCTTCTTTCAGCAAAATGTTCTATCTACAATATTCAGGGTACTTACCCTCCATGTGGCATAGCTGTGGGACGCCCTGTATATATTACTTTAGAGCTACCTCATTTCTGAACCAATTTAACTCAATACTTTTTGGTTTAAAAATTGGTTAAAATACAATTCTGATGATGAGATCCATGAGAAATTGAGGGATTCTTATCCAGATCTTGAAATTTGAAAGGTACGCGAAACTTTTTAGTCAGATATAGGAACAAGTCCTGCACAATGCTGCGTCACTGAGGAGTGATCTCTTTCAGACAACCTTTAATTGCAGGTTATATCAAAGGAACACGACGAATAGGTCATTCATTTGATTAGGTGTAAAGCGGTAGAAATTTTACTGATATGAGAGAAATATTAGATAGGTAAATACAAAAATGGAAAAATTTGGAGTATTCCAAATTGTCTCTTAATTTTCCCATGATTAGTTCTGTTACTAGTAGAACTAAGGGATAAAAGGCAGAATGCGTATTTTTCATTTCGAATACCAGAAAGATATAAGAACTTACTTATGTACACGTATACCTACGAGTATTTTATAAAACATAAGAAACTCGTATACTTGTAGTTCCTTTGGAGATAACTTTTAGTAACAGTCGAGGTAAGTAAATAAAACCGTCTTTCATGGAATCGGGAATTAATTGGCAAGCCACGTTTCTACCTTTATTTAGTACCTTTTGCAACACTGTTTAAACAAATCAAACATGGTCAGGATGGTGCTTTAACATGTGATAGTTGAGGCTAGCTTTCTGAACAAACTTGGCGCCGCACACTTCACACACTTTATTTTTCTCCCCTGTGTGTATCATTTCGTGTATCCGACACGTCGTCCGCCGCGGGAACGTCTTCTTGCAAAACCTGCACGTGTACACCTTGTCCACCTTATGGCTTATCATGTGTCTCGCCAACTGTGCTTTGCCAAAGCATTTAAATTCGCAAACTGAGCACGTCACATTTTTCTCATTCAAATGAAGTCTCCGTTGGTGTCTTATTATAGCGCCTTCTGTTAGAGCTGTGAAACCACACACTCCGCACGTCGGGATGTCTTTATGAACGTCCTCTACGTGCTTCTTTACTTCCACTTTTGGGAATACTTTCGGACAAAAATAACATTTCACAAGACCATGATGTTGGTTATTGTGTTTTGCTAGCAGTAGTTTTTTTGTGAATTTTAATTCGCAATGTTCACACGGATACTTCGCGTTATGCGGTTGGCTTTTGTGTTCTTGGAGCAGTTTTATGTCGGTAAAAACTGCATCACACGTCGGACATGTAAGATTCTTGATGTGACTATCGTGTTTCCATCGGATGTGTATAAGCAGCTCAGGTCGATTTTTACTCTCAAAGTCACACTGGCTGCAAACGTACTTCAGTTCCTCTCCATGGACGACCTTGAACAGGTTTTTGTATTTTGACTTGTATATCCTTGTCCTTTTTCGTCCTGCAAATAAAAAACGAAACTTAAAGAGAAAATGTTTGTTCATCATTAAATTCATGACGTGGTCTAAGCACAATCGCCGTGCCGTGTGTGACACGCACGTCGTTCAAATATTCTTTATGCATTTGAACAAGGTTAGTTTTTTTAAGTAAGTTACCCGGCGAATAGGCCCCATTTTTACGAAGTAGTTTCAGAATAAGGAAGTTATCAATTCGACTGTATGTTTTTGAATGAAAAATAGTTCCAAGTAAATCATAATCACATTTTTGAAAATCCAGTTGTGATGATAGATCCATGAGGAATTGAGAGAACTCTCCGAATCTTGATGGATCCTGATACATATCATGACATTTGAAACTTATTCGAAACGCGAAATCTTTTAGCAACATAATTGTTTGATCAGATAAGAATAACTTCTGCAGAATGCTGCGCCACTTATAACCCACATATAAAACTAAACGTAAAACATAAAAAAAAAACAGAAACCTACTTCACAAATAATACAATAAAACATTATCCATCTTGCATAGATGCGCTAATAAATAACTATTATGTTTGAAGTAGGTTCGAAGTCTTTATATATTTACAAAAGAGAAGAGCGAAGGATAAGCTTAAAATAAAATACATTCAGTAGGTATCTTAGATATTTATTAAGTCTAACCAAACCATTATATCGTTATGCAATTTATGCATTTTAAATTTGAGTGTAACATTATTTAATACTTTACCATCGAAAATCGATAACATTACTACCTATATTTATATCTACATAGATATCTATTTTTTATAGGTACCTACCTATCTATGTATTCCCAAAATTCGTGTGTTTTTTACATAAGTTAATAATTATAAATACTTATGAACATACTAAAATAAATTAGAAATAAAATACATTTATTGAAATTGAACACCATAACATAGTACGCAAAGAACAAGAAGACATGCAGGCATAAAAAAAAACATTGGGCGCTAAAATCCGCTCAGCATAATGCCGCGGTAATCCGTGGCGCTGATTTTCATTTTATTACACTTAAATATTAAGAGATTAAGACGGACCAAATAGCGGAGGAACTAAAAATACCTGTCAGCGACGCACTCCACCAAGCTACAGAACCGGACCGATGGAGACAATTGGTTGACGGAATCAAACAGTCACGATCCTCAGCAATGAAGGAATGATTGAAGAGAGAGACACTTAAATATTAAAGATCACAAATAAGCAAATTTCTCATAAGGAAACCTTATTTTAAAACAACCCAATGATCGTTCATAACATAACATGTTCACACTGTTCACGTTCCATGAGCCCTCGGGAATAATCGTTCACTAGATGCAAGTATGTACTAGGCCTGCTAGGGCATGTCATGAATACCGGAAATCCAATCGGACCATGTTTCACCATATTCCAATACCGAAATAAAGTGGATCCATATCGAAATTCCGGTATTGGAAATTTTTCGTTACGTTTTATAATAATGATGAAATTACGACTGTAATTGCGATGTTAGCAAATATATGTGACGTCCCACGGGTAAAGGTACCTCATGGCGCTTACACTATTATTAACGCCGCTCCAATATTATTGCGGCGCTATGCGACGTAAGCGCCAGCCGCCATAAGGTACTTTTTGCCATGGAACGTCACATATATATTTAGTTTACAAGACCTATTCCTGTATGATTACAATATTTATCTTCCTTTATCAGAGCTGTATCACTATGCCAGAAGGGGCCTCGCGCGAGGCCCCCCTTGGGGCGCGAGGCTGTGGGCGACTGCCCACGTCGCCCACGCCTATTTACGCCACTGGCTTGCAGTCCTGAACACTATCAGGATGGTACTTCAACATGTGGTAGTTCAAACTCGCTTTCTGCACAAATGCGGCGCCACACAACTCACAAACCTTATTCTTCTCCCCCGTGTGGATCTTCTCATGCATACTACAAGTTGTCTTACGCGCAAATTTCTTCTTGCAATACTTGCACTCGTATGACTTTTCCCCTTCGTGCCTAACCATGTGCTTTTTTAAAGCGTAAGTATCGAAGCATTTATATTTACAAATGTTACATGTCATCCTTTTCTCTTTCAAATGGACAAGTTTTTTATGACGCGTCACTTTACTTTTATGTATGGATTTGAAACCGCACATTTCGCAAGTTGGCAAATCGAGTTCGTGAAATTGTCTCATATGCTTCACCATCTTCTTTCGGATCATAATCTCTGGGCAGAAGGTGCATTTGACAGCGTTATGGGAGAATTTTTTATGTCGGATCAGTTCAGCAGTATTTGGGAATTCAAGTTTGCACGGTTCGCAGAACTGTAATGTTTTCTTTTTGTCTGGATGTGATTGGTCTATATGGATTGCGAATTCGTCTTTATTGGGTATTATCTCGTAACATATCGGGCACTCCATCTTGAGCACATGGTTGCGTATGTGGTGGTAGATGGCCTTGCGATTGGTTCGGAAGTCGCACAGCAAGCAGACGTACCTCTGGTCGGGTGTGGCTTCTGGTATCTTTTTCATAAATTGCCCATATCGCGAGTCTGCAACCAAAGGAAATGAGAGAGAGGTGAGATTTCATTTTCATAAATGAATTATAAAATGAATTCATGAGTATAAAACACTTCTTAAATAACAACGCTCTCTCTCGCTTGCTTTGTCATTACATCAACGTTCTCTTCAACGAGTCTTCCCACAATCGTTTAGTTCCTAGGTCTGCCACGTTTTTTGAATTCTTGCCATATTTTTGAAACACTTATTTCCCTACCATTTACTTACCTCTACCGGTATTGTCCTTTTTGATTTAGCATGATAGCCGCCCATACGTCAAACCTTGCCAAGCAAAATGAAATTTTATTTTGTCAACACAGAGTTCAAATTAGAATGGAACAGTAGACCTTTTTATAGGTCTCTGGGAGGTTATAAAAAAAAAGACTTCACACTCATGTTGCCTGGCTCCAATCCTTTTGTAAGCCCGTATTTAACACCCGACGCAAAAAAGGGTGTTTTAAGACAGCTTATGTGAGTGTGTCGGTCTATGGTACCGTGGCTCTTAAACGGGTGAACCAATTTACATGCTGGTTTTTTTTAAATTTATAAACACGGTTCTTAGTCATGTTTTATCAAAATCGGTTCATCCGTTTGTACGTTAGGGTTATTTTTATTTGAGTTTATTTTTATTTTTAAAGCTACCTTCTCATGGAGATTATTTAAGGTGTGCAATAAACAGTATTGTTATGTTATTTTACCTTTGTTCCCTCATACGTAATGTCTAAGTGCACAAAATTACGCACGACGCCCCATAGCTACTTAAGTAAAAATTATTACTGTGCCCATAGCTTAGCAGGTGTCCATAATTTACGACTCAGATTTTTAGTGAGATGACTTGAAATGCATTAAAAAACATTGCTTTAACCCAATTTTTAATGACGTTTAAATTATGAAATGGGAATATAACTACACTTCGTTAAAATACACTAAAAGAGGCTCACTTTTAACTTTTAAGTAAACTAAGTTCTTAAAATAAAAACAAAATCACTGACAATGTTGAATTCTACAAGTGTTTAGTTACATAATAAAAGGAAACTTAAAAGATAACCATAACTAAAATAGTTTTAGTTATAACTAAAATAGGTATAACAAGGATATTATACATAGGTAATATTAACCTATTGGACAAAAAATTATCTATAACATTCCGTAATTTTATCTTTTTGTCTATTTACCAATAACAAATTTAAGGCTGCGTTTCGAACAGAGATATGCGAGGATGCGTTGCAAGGGATGAAATTCTAAATAAGTTTTTGGCAAAAATTTCATTTTTGGTACAAGCTTTTATCGCTGACTGTACTTTTCTTACGACAGACAACAGAACTTGTAATACTCATCGAGACAATTCTAAAAACCCCTAAAACAATTAGGTTGCGTTGTTTCATCACAGAGTTCCTATGGCCACCTCCTGTCTCCATCATCAGATCAGCTCGATGGTATCATAATATTGCATTGTCATCCGATTTATACATGCATGCAAAATTTCTGCTCAATCGGAAACCGGGAAGTGGATCAAATTTAACTTGCAAGATTTGATTACACACAGACAAGACAACGGTCAGGTGAAACTAAATAAAAGCTTGTAAAAACAAAATAATCACTACACACTGAGCGAGGAAAACAAACGAAGTGATTAAATATGAAGTGAGTATTTAAATATCGTGACTGTATTATTTTTGCATGCTGCATGGTAGGTCATAAGAATCTAGTCATAGATTTAGGTAATATTCAATATTTCTATGCCTATTCAGGCAGGATGTGCTGTTCAGAAATTGTATTTTACATCTTTATTGTACCGCATTCAAGAAATAAATAAATGATTATGATTATTATGATTATGATTCTATTGGTTCTTAAGAAACATATGCCTCGCACATCTCTGGTCGAAGCGCAGCCTATGTGTCATAATACACAAATTACATAATGCTTTACAGATAAATGAAAATAAGGTATAATAAAAATAGAACACCTACCTACTCGTGCACTATCTCATTAACAAAATTCAGGGTACATACTTCTTATCACAATTGGACCTTGTCTTGATCTGACCTTCGAATACTAGGTACTGTTATTTCGTACTGTTTTATTGCTTCAATTCATCGTTTTAAATAAAAAAAAAGGAATATTCTGCTTGATAAAAAATAAGCGGAGGCAGAGACAGCACCACACCCATATGAAAGATTAAACACGGTCCGGATGGTGCTTCACCATGTGGTAGTTCAGGCTCGCTTTCTGCACGAAGGCGGCGCCGCACGCGACACAAATTTTGTCTTTCTCCCCCGTGTGGATCTTCTCGTGCAAAGTAAGAGTTGATTTACGCGCGAATTTCTTCTTGCAATGTCCGCACTCAAACATTTTCTCCGCTTTGTGACTCACCATATGTTTCTTTAATTCCGTGGTACTGTAAAATGGAAATTGGCAAATGTCGCAAATTACATTTTTTTCCTTCAGATGCACCATTTTTTGATGGTGGATTATTCTAAATTGTTGTGATGTCTTAAAATCACATATTCCGCACGTCAGCAAGGATTCACTGTGGAATTGTCGCAAGTGTTTATGTAATGACTTTTTGGTGAGCATTTCTTGACAATGAGGACATTTGTAACGATAATGGGTTAATTTCTTATGTTGTCGTAGCTCAATTATCGTGTTGTATACGCATTTGCAGGCCTGACATGTGAATTTTTTAGCATCGGGATGTGGCTGGGCTCTGTGCGTTTTATACTCCACGGGATCGGGGATGAACATGAAACACACTGGGCACGTTAGCTTGCGCGCGTGGACTTTCGTGTGAGCGGTGATTTCCATGAGCCGACAAAATTTGCAGTCGCACAGCGTACACGCGTATATATCTTCTTCTGGCGGTTCTCCTTGAATCACTCTGATAAATGTTTTATATCTCGTGTCTGTAACCAAAGGAAAGGAAATAGAGGATGGCATAGTTCCTTTTAAAACCAAGAAATACGATACTATACGTAAATAATGCTGGATGATGTCATACAGCGTTATTCTTTAATGCCTAACAAGTCTAAGTAGGTCTGATCCTTCTTTTTGCCATTTGTGTTTGTAGCAAGGGATAAAATTTAACAGAGGTTTGCTAAGTTTAATAAATGGGAGGTTTATATTTAAATGGTCATCTCGCGACCAAGAATTTCTCTCCAAACCTGTATAAGTAGTAATACTCGTAGCTAGGCAGGTAAATAGAACACACGACATAGTATGATTAGAATCATGCTTAAGGTTATACAGCGAGCTACAAACGGCATTGATACAATTTAAATTAATTCATCCGAGAGAAAAATGACACCTGGGAAGAAAGGCAGATGAGGATACCTATTCATTTCCATTAGTGTTTATGGCGCATATAGCAGACGCAAAAGTGCATGGCTAATTTATCAATATCATAATTTCTCCATGCAATTTCGTAGCTCACTGTATATACAGTCAAATCGGAAATATCTTTACGCATACCACATGATCAGCAATACGTTACTGGATAGCGAGAATGTTAAGGAATATGTATGGAGAAATTGTAGTGGCTCTAGCGGTCACCTACAGAACTAAATTTTTTAACTCGTACCATGAACCATACGTACTTGCTATACTTACTTGCTAGCGTTAACTTGATGTAGTTTTCGATACGTTAATGGAGTAATACGGAGTCACAACAAAAGGAGCAGTCTCTTTCTAACTTTACAGTACGCACGATAAACGAAAAAATAATATATTTTTTTTATCCTATTAATTTAAAGCATCGTAGAACAGTACCATGCAAAGTGTTAGGTGATTGAATTTGTTATGCTATGTTAGGGTTACGGGCTCAGTCATCATTTCACAATTTTTAAAGATTTTACGTTGCTAATATATAATAAGAGAAGGCGGAGGACCGCCAAACATGGAAATTGCTCCACCGACAAGAGTCATACTCTTAAATATATGATGATGAATATGTAGTTGCGAAAATAATAATCACGTGGAAGTAAACAATGCTTTATTTAACAAAAATAGGTACGTCAAATACCTTTAATTATCGTGTTAAAATTACAGCATTGCGTGTTAAAAATATGAAACAAATTTTTCAGCCCGATTATACAGGCTACTTTTACAATTATTATATTGAAAATAGTAGACAGGTGAACAAATTATATTAAAATGGGTACATAATTTAGGGCTGGCCTTGACCTCGCAATCTGTACAGTCACCTGCAATAATATGTTACACAACGAAGGCCGCAAAAATATCTGACACGATCGTATTTGTAGAGTCATAAGAGCGTGACATATATCTTTGCGGCCTTCGAAGAGTAACATATTATTGCAGGTGACTGCCTACTCGTGGCCCGAATCTCGTCCGCATCACGGCCACGGCCGTCTCTTGATGCTAGTTAGTTAGTTTTGCTGGGTATTTTCCGCAAATCGACAACCAGCGATCGCGCAGCCGATCGCGAGGCACTAATATGGAAGAGTGATAGAGAGACATAATGGTTTTCACTGTCGAAGCGATAGCGATTGTAACCTTGCACCTTGGCTAGGCCGGCAGCTAACTAATTTTACCTAATACGTATGGCCTTAATGGCGAACTAAATTTAATGTTCGTGATAATTATGACGTTAAAATGATTGTTAGAATCTTTGACATAGTCTCATATTTCATATACAATGAGAAAAAAAATAAAAGCTTTTTTATTATTAATATACTTTCTTGGTTTTATATATTAGGTTTTCCCAAACAAATACAGTTACTAGTAAGTCACATATAGCAAAAACTAGTTAATGTATTCTAAATCCATTAATTAGGATTTAGAATAATTTTTTGACTACATGACAGCACTGTGGCGAGAGGTCTAGCTGTCATAATCCACGAATCATGTTTAACCATGTTTTTATATGTAGATTTTGACAGCAGCTGTCTAAAAGACCTCGCGTCCCGGTGCCGCCTTCTAGTGAAAATCTCGATCGCGGACACCCTCATTAGGAGCCAAGAGCGCAGGTAGTCTATTTAGTTTACTTAATAGGGTGTAGCACGTGAAAACCCTGCCTACTTCTGCGGGAAATTTCATGGGCATAATATAGATGATATGAGTGAATAGTTTGGTAGAACTAAACACGGTCCGGATGATGCTTCAGCATGTGGTAGTTCAGGCTCGCTTTCTGCACGAAGGCGGCGCCGCACGCGACACAAATTTTGTTCTTCTCCCCCGTGTGGATCTTCTCGTGCAAATTAAGAGTTGATCTACGCGCGAATTTCTTCTTGCAATGTCCGCACTCAAAAATTTTCTCCGCTTTGTGACTCACCATATGTCTCTTTAATTCTGTGGTATTGTAAAATGGAAACTGACAGATGTCGCAAATGACATTTTTTTCCTT
Source organism: Cydia fagiglandana (assembly GCF_963556715.1). Lineage (NCBI taxonomy): Eukaryota > Metazoa > Arthropoda > Insecta > Lepidoptera > Tortricidae > Cydia > Cydia fagiglandana. Next base: position 8,385,115 of record NC_085955.1, read on the forward strand.
CAAATGCACCATTTTTTGATGGTGGATTATTAAAGATGGTAGTGATGACTTAAAACCACATATTCCGCAAGTCGGCAAGGAGTCACTGTGAAACTGTCTCAAGTGTTTACGTAATGACTTATTGGTGAACATTTCTTGGCAATGAGGACATTTGTAACGATAATGGGTCGTTTTCTTATGTGTTCGTAGCTCATATATGGTGTTGTACACGCATTTGCAGGTTGGACATGTGAATTTTTTAGCATCGGGATGTGGCTGGGCTCTGTGCGTTTTATACTCCACGGGATCGGGGATGAACATGAAACACACTGGGCACGTTAGCTTGCGCGCGTGGACTTTCGTGTGAGCGGTGATTTCCATGAGTCGATAAAATTTGTAGTCACACAGCGTACACGCGTATAGGTCCTCGTCTGGCGGTTCCCCTTGAATCACTCTGATAAATGTTTTATATCTCGTGTCTGTAACCAAAGGAAAGGAAATAGAGGATGGTATTAAGTTCTTTTTAAAACCAGGAAATACGATTGGTTACATGATACTGGATGATCTGGACTGTTAAGCAACAAGCCCTTATCCGTCTTTTTGACATTTGTGTTTGTTGGAAAGGGACACAATTTAACAGAAGTTTGCTAAGTTTTATGAATAGGGGGGTTAATATTTAAATATCTTGTGACGTAGAACATAACGCTCCAAACGTTTATAGTTATATACAGACCGTAAAAAGTCTGCAGCGATTTTGATAACCCACGCAGTGCAAGTGTCATTTTAAACGTCAAACTTCTATGAAATTATGACGTATACATAACACTTACACTGCGTGGGCAGACTTCGTTTGGTGCGACTATAGACGCGTTTGTCTCAAACACATAATATAATCACAGTGTAAAAAGTAACAGTGGACCGACGCATTTCATGTTTGCGTAAATGACGACATCGCAAAAGAACAGTAGGGTAGTTACAGACTTTTACACTCCAACACAAACATACCGAACATTTCAAATAAGACACGCTAGCCCTGTAAGTAGTACCGAGCTAATAACAATGGCGATATATGTAGCTCGGGTGCACGCGACTCACCCCTCGCACCCCGGCCCCGCACGATTGCCCTGTCTAGACGGCTTAGTCGAATTACTGTATTGTTTTATCTTCTTCTTAGTCGGATACTCTTGTCAGAGCAGTCGTGGTCATTGAGGTCGTTCTACAGCCTTTTTTGTTGTTTCCCGCCATGTTTCTCTATTGTTTTATATTATTGTTTTAGACTCTGGGAATAAAGTTCCAAATGACATTCCAAAATGCACAAATGGTTTTCCATGTATTTACATTAGTATTTATTAGAGATGCAACGGATAGTTGTTTGGCCGTATACCGGATATTCGGCCTGACCATCAGCCTAATATCCGGTATCCGGCCGCCGGTTATTCGGCCAGCGGAACAATACCTACATTTCGGTTTTTCAGGTGCGCATTCTGCAGGTTTGACCTGTATTCTAGTGAACGTTCGCGCGGACTCATTTCTAGGTTCGAAATGAGTGCGCGTGCAAGTCAATGGAATTATTAAATTGTTTTAATATAATAAACAAGTACGATTATGACCGTGTCTGTTTCTTAAATCCATTTTGTTTACTCCGAAATCAAGCAATGTTACTATCCGGTATCCGGCCGGATAGTAGGTCACTATCCAGTATAGGCCGGATATTAGGTCACTGTCCGGTATCCGGCCGGATAGTAAAGTAATGGACGGATAAGACGGATACCGGATAGTAACCGGATATCCGGTGCATCTCTAGTATTTATAGCGCATATAGGGTACAGGTCAGTAGTTTAGCCTAAAGGTAAGGACGGAATATTGTCAAGTTTTATTTATAACCTAATAGTAATAAATAAAAAATAAGTTACCTTTATTTCGCTGGAAATATCTTTTAAGTAACTCTTACTCGTTCACTTTCACGCTTCTCCACTAAGTATAATAATAATAAAATAATAATTTCAGCCGATATACGTCCCACTGCAGGGCACAGGCCTCCTCTCAAGCGCTAGAGGGCTTGGGCTATAGTCCCCACGCTAGCCCAATACGGATACCACTAAGTATAGTTTTGAATATTGCTTGGTGTTGAAGTGAAACAACGCCAACCGAATGTGGCCAATTTTTTAAGTTTCATGTTAATGACATGAATCCGTTAAATCCAAGCGATGTAGTGTTGTTTAAAAAATATCGACTTCAAACGGTCTCTGACAAAACGCATTTAACTGATTTGCAAGACCGTAGTGATCTCATAAGTGTTCCGTGAACAAAGTTTTGTACGGAACGGAACACAAAAAATCAGAGCCCACAGACCCGATACACGCTTAAATCAGACTAAACTAACTCTGCATTTGTAATGACAAAGTGTGGTAATGTCATCATCATCGTGGCTTTTGCTACGGCTCATGGGAGCCTGAGGTCCGCTTGGCAACTAATCCCGAGAATTGACGTAGATATAGTGCCTTAGTTTGGTAATGTCATTATTGATGTCAAATTTTCGTGAAAATATGACTTTTATACAGAAACTTCCTTGATTTGTTCTGTTCAAGCCAATGCAAAGGTAACTTTGACGGACTCTACAAGGGCACCACTTTCGTGGACAAACCTCAAACACATTTGCAAAATACAACGCCGCGCTGAACTTCAGTTGCATCCTACGTCAATAAACATAGTCTACGCCCAATACACAGCTGTACATGTACACATAGGTTTCATAATTTTGTTCATACTCTTACGATCTCGGTACGAGTATTTACATGAGTGCAAGTCATAAAATTCTAACACGAAATCCTAACCGTTCGAAAATATCTTCCTGACAAAATCTAGTATAGGGCAAAACCTACCTGTAAATGAAAATTCTGCCACCGTTCTGTGTATGCTTACTTACTTACTGGTTAGGCGCGATGACCCAAAATGAGTCTTGGCCTCCAACACAAGAGCACGCCATTTTACTCAGTCCTGCGCGGATCACGCCAGTTTTCACTGACGCCGAGCTCCCGGAGATCTGCCTCCACTCGATCCACCCGATACTTAGGACGACCTACAGGACGCTGTATCATGCTGTGATGTGTCTGTGTATGCTGCCCTACCTTAAATTCTGGTCCTGGCTCTGGTTTCCCAACCATACTCGTTCTCTGTCAATACTTGTCTCCTGACCTAAAGAAATATTCACTCCAAAATCCTCATAAGTCCCTGGTGTCCCTGCCTTGAAGAACAAATTGATGTTTTAAAAACTTATGGTGAAGGCATTCCACAAAAAAGGTTTTTGTTGGGTTAGGGTAGTGACGCTGACGCGTATGGCTGCTTGCTGTATGATGTATAAACCGTTGAATTTAAAGCTAAGTTATCAAAAGTTGTCATGCCAAATATGGACTTCTTTGTTTTATTTTATTTATTTATTTATTTAAGAAAAAAACAGTCGTTTACAAACAAGTACCTATACAAAAATATTTCCTAAATTAAGACCTGGAGTTTCCTTATCTATATCTATCTAATACCTTTATACGAGCAATTCTTGTTTATTTATTTATATATATATATATATTTTTTTTTTTCGGAAACGGCTCTAAGGATTTCGGTAAAATTTGCTAGCAAAGTTTTCCGAGCAAAGCTCGGTCTCCCAGATAAATTTGTATATGTTGCAGTCAAAAGTGTGAATTGGTCAAAAGAACTTTTAACCGACAAAAACAGGCAAAACTGCTTTTGACTGAGCATGTTGGTCAAAAGTAGTTTTACCTGAAAATCATACCTATCTCTGGGAACAGTTTCGTTTTTTGGGCGTAGGAAAAAAAAAAAAACCCTAACCTATCTATCCCTGCGAGTACTTTTGACTGATAGTAACAGTCACAATTACTATTAACCAATGATTTTCAGGCAAAATTACTTTTGACCAACATGCTCAGTCAAAAGCAGTTTTGCCTGTTTTTGTCGGTTAAAAGTACTTTTGACCAGTTCACACTTTTGACTGCGACATATGAAATGAAATGAAATGAAATGAAAGTTTATTCACGAGAACATATGGTACAGTAGATATTATTAGGTATACATATTGACCCATGATATGTTCAGCCTTATGGCATGTGAAAATTATTTGTATTGACATAATTCATGCATGTCAAAGGAATATAAGTTACAAAAATGTCGCGTTAACTAAAATATTATCAAAATTTAAATTATTAAATACAAACATCTAGTTTCATGCCATATATAAATTGCAGTCTATAAAACAACAAAAAACATAATGTAGTGTAGTGACTAGGTGCTTATAGTTTGTGGTTATAGAGTCGGCGCAAGATTTGTATTGAACTGTCCAATTTAATGTAAGTATAAAAAATCCTCGCCAATATCCTTGAAGCTAAAGCTTTAGAAGTGTAAAAAAACAGCGTCACGATCCCGGCACCTTTCTGGACTGTCCTTAAACTAAAAAAAATATGAGACTTGGGAGGGACTTATGAGAATTAGGAGTGGAACAGTTAAAAACGACTCTTACCTTTCTCGGGCTCGGTGTTCTTATCGTGCACTTTCTTCGCGTGATTCTGCAGTGTTCTTTTGGTAGGGAAACTGTCTCCGCAGTCGGGACACTTCTGTAAAACCTTTCTGTGGAGGTTCCGTATGTGTTTCTGTAGGCCGGACTTCTTATTGAACGTTTTCTGACATTCCACACAGCCGTACACCTCAAAATCTTCCATTTTCATATCTAAGCTTTCTAAACTATCGTTGTCGGAGTCTTCTTTTTTCACTTTTTGATTATCGGTTTTCCCACTTTCATTTTCATCTTTTTTTGAATTACCTGAAAAAGAAACATATATTACAGATGGGATACCGCTGCTGGCGCTGAAGCGCTGGTGGCCTAGCGGAGTTTCAATCCGGAGGTCGCGGGTTCAAACCCCGGCTCGTACCAACGAGTTTTTCAGAACTTATGTACGAAATTTCATTTGATATTTGCCAGTCGCTTTTCGGTGAAGGAAAACATCGTGAGGAAACCGGACTAATCCCAATAAGGCCTAGTTTCCCCTCTGGGTTGGAAGGTCAGATGGCAGTCGCTTTCGTAAAAACTAGTGCCTACGTCAAATCATGGGATTAGTGGTCAAGCGGACCCCAGGCTCCCACGAGCCGTGGCAAAATGCCGGGATAACGCCAGGAAGAAGAGGGATACCTATGTTTGAGGACTGATATTACGTGAAATTGATCAAATCATTATATGTATGGTCCGCGTTTCTAGTTAATCTGACCGAGGTGAGTAACGTGCAGTATTTTATACGCAGGTCGCTCCTCGCTTTGGTTGCGCACTATGCAAAATTAAGAACCAATTAGTCAAATGTTTGATTCGACGAACTAATGACTTTGTATTAGGACCCTATAATTTTTCAAGGAGTGATATATGACGGTTCAGAACTATCGTCTTCTTCCTCGCGTTATCCCGGCATTTTGCCACGGCTCATGGGAGCCTGGGGTCCGCTTGACAACTAATCCCATGATTTGACGTAGGCACTAGTTTTTACGAAAGCGACTGCCATCTGACCTTCCAACCCAGAGGGGAAACTAGGCCTTATTGGGATTAGTCCGGTTTCCTCACGATGTTTTCCTTCACCGAAAGGCAACTGGTAAATATCAAATGATATTTCGTACATAAGTTCCGAAAAACTCATTGGTACGAGCCGGGGTTTGAACCCGCGACCTCCGGATTGAAAGTCGCACACTCTTACCGCTAGGCCACCACGGTTCAGAACTATAAAAATGAAAAATACCTAAATGGTTTTTTTAATTCCCAAGACTCATTTTGGGTCATCGTGCCAAACCAGTAGGTTTTACTAATTGACCGAGCGCTGGTGAAGGTTTCGCTTTCAGCTTTGGCAAAAATGTTTTCGTATGTCCTATTGACTCTGCAGGTCGCAATCTCAACAGATTCTCGTGAAATTTTGTGAGCAGGTTAAGTAATTAGAATTGAGTTGAGGGGGCAGAAATATAATTATTCGCGTGCGATAGACATAGGAAATAGCGGTCATTGTACAAACTTCTTCATGCTCAGCGTCCTTATTTAACCCTTGAATGTGATGTAGGACTCACCGGCGAGTCCTCTCAGCAGGAAGTCGCGCAGCACGCTGGCCGGCGCCGCGTCCGGAGCTGAGCTCCCGGCCGCCTGGGGCTCTGCAACAAAGGTTTCTTTTCTTTTATCTCTTTCTTTTTTGAACCATGGTTATTTTAAAAGCGCTTTTGGCTTAGCGATAAGAGCATACGACTTTCAATCCCCGTACCAATGAGTTTTTCGGAACTCATGTACGAAATGTAACTGAATATGTGCCAGTCGCTTTTCGGTAAAGGAAAACATCGTGAGGAAACCGGACTAATCCCAATAAGGCTTAGTTTCCCGTCTGGGTTGGAAGGTCAGATGGCAGTCGCTTTCGTAAAAACTAGTGCCTACGTCGTTGTCAACTGATTCTTCTGTAGTAATGAAGTAGTTGGTGATAGGCCCCGCTTGGAGCTGCTCACGACGCAGTTGGTAAGGCCGGTGGCGCAGTCCGGACATCTCTTGGTGTCTTTCGACCCACTATTGTAAGTCTATCCCTATTACTGGTTGACTATTTGTCATGAAGCTGAAGTTATGTGTAACTATGTGTTATCGTTACCTGATTTAGCCTGCCCGTTGTCAACTGATTCTTCTGTAGTAATGAAGAAGTTGGTGATGGGCCCCGCTTGGAGCTGTTCTCTGACCAGCCTTACGACGCAGTTGGTAAGGCCGGTGGCGCAGTCCGGACAGCTTTTAGTGTCGCCCAGCTCTTCTACTTTGCGTATCTTCTTGCACTTGAAGCAGGCTTTCATTTGATGCTTTTCTTCGTCTGTAAGGAAAAAATAAATAAATGAAGAACGAGTTTTTGTCAGAAAAAAAAAATTCAATGCGATTTATACTTAAATTACCTAAAAAGTAGTGTGGTGTTGCCAGTCTTTACTTCTTGTCTTTGGTAGTACTATAATACTTACTTTTGCTACCCTTTATCGGTTCTCGGGAGCAATTATCTTGGATATGCGGCCGGTAATCCTGTCCCATGCATGAGAACCGTAAGGTAAACGTACTAGTGCTCGACATGCTAATGCCCAATAGATGACACCTTGCTGTCACCTCTATTGATCTATCGGTTCTCGGGAGCAATGATCTTGAATATGCGGCCGGTAATCCTGTCCCATGCATGAGAACCGTAAGGTAAACGTACTAGTGCTCGACATCCTAATGGCCAATAGATGACACCTTGCTGTCACCTCTATTGACTGACTTAAGTTTCAAGATTACATGTACTGGGACCGCGTCGAGCACCAGTACGTTTACTTTATGTGATATTGGAAGATTGATTTCAACATTATATGAGTTTTATATTCTTACATACGGTTGTCATGAAGGAAAAAAGAAGGAAAACATCGTGAGGTAACCGGACTAATCCCAATAAGGCCTAGCTTCCCCTCTGGGTTGGAAGGTCAGATGGCAGTCGCTTTCGTAAAAACTAGTGCCTACGTCAAATCATGGGATTAGTTGTCAGGCGGACCCCAGGCTCCTATGTGAGCCGTGGCAAAATGACGGGATAACGCGAGGAAGAAGAAGACATACGGTTGTCATGCCATGACATGAGTCACAATCTGTAAACCTATTATAATTGTCATCATTTTTTGGGCGATTAAATAGGGAATATTATGCAAAACTCTGCGTAGAGGGCGTCACTAGGTCAATCGTAGGTTAGGTGGCCTACTGTGAAACACGACAATGGAAAGTTCGGTTTCTGCCTCTCTATCACTCTTGCCTATTCGATCGATAGAGAGGCAGATAAAGAAACTTTAATTTTCGCGTTTCGCGGTAGGCCATCTGTAAACAAACCGCCTTAATGCATCAATGTCATGGTGAAAACTTGTTAAAAAACTGTTTAAGGTGTTGCGCTTTCCATACAAAAAGCAATTGCGTTATATCAAGTAATTACACACTATTACTACATAAATATGTGCGCATCTGTCTGCTTTCAAATATTTATTTGCGCTAAATTGATATTAAAACTGTCTTTTATACAGAAATCGCGCAAAAAACGTTATTTTTTAATAAAAAATAAAACGTTTTTTATGTATTACTAATTTAAGCATCAACTTAATTACAAGTAATCAAATTAGCTTTACTTAATATAGGTTCGCAATAAAGAGCATTGTATTGTATTCACACTAGGTGATACGTCACATCCTTACTGTGTTCCGGATTTAAGATACAAGGGCATTTTCATTTAACTTGTAATTTAAAGCGCGACTTAAGTCGTGTTTCAGTAACGTCTAAGGGCCCACCACATCTAGCGTCAGCGTCTGTCAGCGTCTGGTCAGCGCTATGGAAAATGACGTCGCTGCGCAGTTGCGTCGACGTTGCGTCGAGCAGCGGCCATAGAGTTGTAGACGCCTAGGCTCGAAAGACGCTAGATGTGGGGGGGCCCTAAACGTTACATTCCTGAGAAAATGTATGGGATTTGACATTGGCCGTCAGTTTTGTAACGATTGCTAACCGGCCGTTAAAGGTGCACAGTTAAGTGAAGATGCCTACAAACGCATACACATCTATGTATTCTTGGGCATAAAAAACGTAGGTATCAATATCAACAAAACTACTACGTTTAACGTTAAAGAAATAAAACTAAAAATTGAATACATTTTATAATTAACGAATCAAATATAATAATATCATTGATAACAATTTAATACACATGCGAGTACATAAAACAAGTTTTATAGGAATGCAATAAACAGCAGATATCTGAAAGGAACATTAAAATAACTCAGTAAGACTTATTATTACGTGATATAACATAAATTTATAACATATAAAATCTCCACACATAACTCTCGTTTAGACTAAGGGTGGTATTCTGTCCAATTTATTTGTCCAATGTGTGTTTTGTCTCACATTTTGGAAATGAAATAATTTCACCGGATTCTCACTTATCATAAAATGGTTACCTATAGATGTTACAGGCACTGCACATTTAAATGTTCACTTCCAGCGCGAGCTACGCATGTAGCCGATAGCACGTTTATTCCGTTTTGTAGCGAATCTCTCTCTCTTCAATCGGTCCTTCATTGCTGAGGATCGTGACTCCGTTTGATTCCGTCAACTAGCGCCCATTAATAGACAATCCGCATCGCTGGCAGCGAATGTATTAACAAGCATCCGGATGATGTTTAACCATATGATAATTCAGACTGGCCTTCTGCACAAACCGCACGCCGCACAGCGCGCACACCTTATTCTTCTCCCCTTTGTGAATCTTCTCGTGCATTTGTAACGTCGTCTTCCGCGGAAATTTCTTGTGACACCACCCGCACTCGTGTATCCTTTCCGGTTTATGCTTGATTAAATGCCTCTTCAGGTGCTTTAAGTTGAAGAACGTCAGATTACAAAACTCGCACGGCACGGTCCTCTCTCTCAAATGCACTTGTCGTTGATGAAGTAAGACTAGGCTAGTCTTCTTGTTTCTATAACCGCAGATCCCGCATGTAGGTATTGGCGTTTTGTGAACGTCGTTCCGATGCATGGATAGCTCCCTGTCTGTGAACATTAAAGGACAATCGGGGCATTTCTTCAGTGTATGCATTTTGAATATATGATTCTGTAATCCTAGTTTAGTCGTGTATTGTTTCTTACAGATATCACAGGTGCATTTGCTGTTTTCTATAACCTTTTTATTGGTTTCGACTTCTATGTTGTGAATGTTGACGAGATGGTCGTTCTTCTTCTGTGTGGTTGTGAATTCTTCTTGGCAAATGGGACATGTGACGTCTGTGTGACGGGTGATGACGTGACGCCTCATCGTGTAGGCGCTAACGGGCCGGTTGTCGCAGAGTACGCACATATATTTCTTCTTGGCGGCAGGTTGCCCGGGTTCCTCGATGATGGACACGTATGGAAGGAGACGTAGTTCCTCTTCAATTAATGAACCTGAAAATCAATGGATAGTCGATAAAATGCGTGCTTGATGGCTTTGATTTTGTGAATGTCGCTAAATTATTTGTATAAAGAAATTACCGTAAGTATTATTCAACAAAACATACCTCAAGCTACATATCACAATTTGGTTAGTACTTATCTAATTAAATTTTCCTCCATTGCTTTCTTCAGTGTTTAAGAGTGGTTAATCAACGTCACTGTTCATTTTGCTTAGTTTCATAAAATTAATACATAAAAATTTCAATTAGATTAATTTTGAAACCTGTATTTGATGCCGAATTCACGATACTAACTTTTCTATAGGAGATGCTGTCTCCTGCAGTATAGGGGTCCTACACAGACCAACCCCTAGGCGGTTTTCTGTGGGGTCCTATAGTGTCACGGGCAACAACATACCTACTAGAAATTGTTGCTTGTTTTCAGATCAACCGTTTTGAAATAGTCACACCAAGTCAATACAATTGTATTTGATTAGATAGAAGAACGATATAATATAAATTTCAAATAAAATAAGTGTTAGAAACTTAGATAGATAATTTCAAAATTTTTACACAATACTTATCGTATCTGTATTATTTAGTCGTGTTTAAAAAATGATTACCTATCTATGACATATTTTATTACGTTATTTTGTCGGCATAAGAAACGGTGGGGAACCGAAAATACCAGTATAAAAAACATCAAGTTTTATAATAATTTTATTATTTTAATCTTTACTTACATGTACTTGTATACTAAGTACTCCATAATCACTATGACATCTAGGGATACAGTATGTAAGAATATTATTTTCCTTATTTGATATATGTAATAATAAATGCAATTAAAGCGCATTGAGATCAAATAATCAGTCAATTGTTATACACTACTAAAAATACAGGAGTTGACTATTATACAAGTTACCTACTTTAAATATGAATCATACTTTTTAATTAAAATTCACTTGTCTCGGTGATGGCTTTTCGCATGGAATCTAAGTCCGGCTCTCTGCACAAAAGCAGCACCGCACACTTCGCAGTTATAGGGCTTCTCCCCAGTGTGGATCCTATAATGTGTCCGGTAACACTCCTTTCTGGCAAACGTCTTAGCACACACGTCACACTTGAACACCCTCTCCTGATTATGCGTGATCATGTGATCATGCAAGTTAGATCGAGTGAAAAATCGCCGCTTGCAAATTTTGCACACAACATTTTTTTCATTCAGGTGCACGTTCCGCTGATGTCTGATCAAGGCGCTTTCTTTTACAGACCTTAATCCGCATATTCCGCAGGTCGGCATAGGAACGCCGTGTGCCTCGTTTAAATGAAATAGTATTTTTTTCCTAACGAACTTGAGCTCGCAATGCGAGCAGTTCCTCTCTATATGTACATCCATCATGTGTTCCGCTAAAGTATTTTTCCTTTTGAATTCCCTGCCACAGTGACCGCAGAGGAATTTCTCTGGCTTCTCCACTGCGTGTACAGAATACATGTGGTTTTTTCTTTGAGTGTGATACATGAAGGTTTCGGAGCAGAGTGAGCATTTGATGAACTTCTGTTTCAAGTGAGTGCGCGATATGTGGTTGCGCAGGTCCGACAGGCGTCTGTAAGAGACTTTACACGCTTTGCACATGTGCTGTTTGTCCGTTGACAAGTCTGGGACCTCTGTGACGAACTCGTCTATGTGAGCTTTACCTAAAAAGAAGAGAAAGTGTGTTACTTTATTATTATTCGGTCTGTAACTACTTTCTCGTGCTCATGCTAATTTAATATATATAATATAATATAATCTACTGCACTATTTTATAAAATCTACTATAATTAGTAAGTATAAGTAGTAAGTGTATAAGAAGTAGGCGGATTAATATCTGCTTAGACTTTATGATTGAGATTTGTGTATATAAAAAAAGCGAAAAATAATAAACGTTCACACCTTGTAAAATCTTCAAAACGCTGATTATCGCCTTATATTCGTCAAAATTGGTAAAACATAGTGTACTTTTTTTAAATTGCTATATTTGTCCGAGTCTTTCACTATATATAAAATGCCTTTTGATATTTAAATGCTCGATTCAGTAGTTAGCTGCCCAGATTAAACGATTAATTTTTTAACTGTAACAAGCAACATTTTGGGCATGTTTATAATGTTTAGACAGATAATAATTTTACGATCTTACTGATCTGCCGTTGCTCACTAGGGACACTACATATGACAACGACATGTTTGGGAGAGCTTAATAAGTTTCCAGTTCAATCATGGATCCATCTTAGAAACCGAAATAAATGTCATAATAATATACTAGCCTATATACGTCCCACTGCTGGGCACAGGCCTCCTCTCAAGCATAAGAGGGTTAGGGCTATAGTCCCCACGCTGGCCCAATGCGGGTTGGGGACTTCACATACACCTTTGAATTTCTTCGCGGAAGTATGCAGGTTTTATCACGATACGAAAAATATTCCGTAAAAATGATTACTATACGTATACGAGTCGCTAGAATATAAATTATTTTTTAGGCACAGGTCATCATTTCATCATCAAAAACATCGGGTGCTGTCTTTTATATATCCGGTAAAAAAATTAGAAACCATTTAGAGTCAACTATTTATTCATTAAAATCCATAAATTGTTGAACTTAAATACATATTAAAATTAATTAAGTACTATTACTATTTTGCAAAATGTTTATATTTAATCCAAAATGTAATGGTGATTATTTATTTACTTATTTCATATGTTATTACGTAATGTAATGTCATTTTTGTATCATTTTTTTTTAATTTACACTTTGTAGATTGCACTATAAACTCATTACAGTACAATGGACTACAATATATCTACATCTAAAGTTTAAAATTATAAACTTGTGATTTTGACTGACTAGGGTAAAACCACAAGAGCACAATTTATGAAAATGCATAGAATCGGTTTGTACTTAACCCATACAGCGCTAATCACGATACGTTGTCGTTTTGCCTCTACGAAGCATTTTTGCTACATACCGGGAAAGCCACGTTATCTGCGACGACCGTAGCTCAGCGGTGAATGTGTTAAATTAAATTCATATTTAAAAATGCAAATATATTGAGGATTGCGACAATACTTTCTGCTTCTTGTAGACCTTCGAGTATTTCTAAAGCTTAGGTAACAATGTTATACAATTCAATAATACTATCGTTAATAAAAAATGCTTGTTTGTCTTTGTTTAAACATAAGAATACCTATCTGATTACTCTTCCTTTTAGCAATTATTTCAATTTGATCGTCTGTTGCAAAAGAAAATTGCAAATCCAGTCTCATTATTAGAACATTTAGACTATTTCAGAACATGCACAACTTTGAGCATATACCTCTAACTTCTAAAAATGCGTTGTCTGAGATTCTTAAACTCTAAGAAATGCTCTCATTTTTTTTATTATGTGGCTTACTCGTGGCCACAGACTAGCCGAGGCGTAGACGTGGCCTACGATGGAGCGAGCTCGTCCAGAAGGTGCCTGTTGACTCTTGATTTGAAGGTTGCCGGGTTATAAGAACACGGAAATATAGATGCCGGCAAGGAATTCCATTATATTATTATTATATTCTCTTATATCGCCTCCGGATGTCTCAGTTTGACGTGGTGTTGCAAACTTCTATGCTTCACAAACGCGGCCTCACACACAGTACAAACATGTTTCTTAATCTTCACGTGTGTCTTTTCATGCTCTGTTAAGTTATTCCTCCACTTGAAAGCTTTCCCACACAATTTGCATTTAAACTTCTTTATATCCTCATGCTTCATTATATGGAGATTTAAATTTTTCTTGTGTGAGAACGTCATTGAGCATTTATCGCATTGGAAGTGTTTCTCCCCCATGTGGAAGGTTTTGTGGTGGCGGATGACCTCGAAGGGGAAGGAGAATTTTTTGCCGCATGCCCCGCAAGAGGGGGCCGGTTTGCCGTGGACCTGTTCTAAGTGTCTGGCGTGTTTGTGGGGGGTCAGCTGGGCCCCGCAGATAGTGCAGGGGCGGGTCTTCGGGCGCTGTTTTAGGTGTACGTGCTTGTAGTGTAGTCTGAAGTACTGGCGCTGCTTGAAAGTGTTGCTGCACGTGAGACAAGTGAAGGTTTTCGAGCCGTCTTCCTCTCGAGTAACGGTACATATTAATTTGTCTGTTTCGTCCTTCGATTCCTTCCGTAATCTCCCTAGAAAAGAATTTGAAGATGTGTTAGTATGCTTGTTCTTCTGTCTTGATTCATACAGTTGCAGGGTCTATAGGAAGCATTCTAAAAAAATCTATATTTATGTCATGCGTTTGGATATTACGGAATGAACCTCTAACATATATCACTTAAAAAAACTAAAACAATAACTCTGAGGCATTTTCTCGATAGTGATGAAATCTTCGTTAGTTATTTTTCCACATTGAAACAGTAAATAACAAAATGTGAAACCTAAAGATTGAAATCCATTATCCTCCCTTCTTTATTGTATTTAATGTACAGTAACTAACATTAACTAACTGTGTGTGTGTAACTGTGTGTGTGTGTTAACTTTATAACATAGAGTTATTTGAACAGACTTATCCGATAGGTACTTACTATTATCCAAGCTATTATTATTTAACAAATCCTCATAAAACGACAGGATAACATACCTGTCACACTTAGAATACTTAGATCATCTATTGAAACCTAATGTCATTATTAGAGATGCACCGGATATCCGGTTACTATCCGGTATCCGGCCTATCCAGCCATTATTTGAATATGCGGCTGGATACCGGATAGTGACCTACTATCCGGCCGGATACCGGATGGTAACATTGTCTGATTTTGGAGTAAACAAATTGGATTTAAGAATCAGACACGGTCATAATCGTACTTGTTTATTATTTTAAAACAATCTAAACATACCACTGACTTGCACGCGCACTCATTTCGAACCTAGAAATGTGTCCGCGCGAACGTTCACTAGGAAACAGGTCAAACCTGCAGAATGCGCACCTGAATAAACGAAATGTAGGTATAGTTTTGCCGGCCGAATATTCGGCGGCCGGATACCGGCCAAACAACTATCCGTTGCATCTCTAGTCTATCTCTAGAAGTTTGCCACACACTTATTTTATTAATGTCACTATTTTATTAAGGGTCAAGTGTGTTGCTGTTAGTGCCTTGAAAAAAGTGATCAATGTTTATCCACTTATTATTAAAATTTAGCAACCTCAGATTTTTTTTCTCTTTCTAAAAAACAGTCATATTAAAATGATTGATAGGGACAAACGATTATCAACGGTTAGTTTTGACAAACGTTTTATGAATAACGCCAATTTCCACAAATGTGATCGGAATCTTTTTGTATGCCGTTTTTTCAAAATTACCCAGTAATCGGTTCGAATCCCGCTCTAAGTGATATTTTTAAAATTTTCAGCCTTATTTCAAATTATTATGTAACCTGTAACCTTTTTTTGTTTTCTCTTTGTTCGATTTGTTGCTGTAAGTTTTGTTGCGACAATAAATGACTTTTTATTTATTTTATTTAAATTATAAGTTAATTAGGAGATGGTTTAAGCGCGCGGTTGCTTTGTGATACACGGAGCGTTAAACGCAATGCTTTTGCCGCACACCCATTTTACATCGGATAATCTAAACCACTACCATCAGTTTTGACATTGACAGATACGCTCGCGTCTAAGTAACTTACTTTCTATGCATCTCGCTCGTACTCGCCTATTGGTGCAAGCGAGATGTATAGAAAGTAATTTACGTAGACGCGAGAGTATCTGTCAATGTCAAAACTGGTGGTAGCCGTACTAATGACACTACAATCGCTACATTGTTTTCCGTGGTAAACGCACCGGTAACCGGTAAGCGCATTGACATTTTTTCTACATTCTTTTGACGCATGCGTTCAACGCTGCGTTTATCGCATACAACAACCTCGCGCTTAAGTAATGGGTTCGAATCCCACTTGAAGTTATATTATTAAAATCTTCAGTTTTATTTCAAATTATAAGTTAATTAGGAGATGGTTTATAGTGTAAATGAAACAAGAATCAATTCACTAATGTATGTATTCATGTTGAAATTGAGAATTAACATTAAATTTCTATTCCTACTCATAGAATCAAACTAAAAGTAACTTAGGACCATTAATCCAGTAAATTTGTCGAATTTTGTAACCTGGCTCTTTTGCGTCAAATCCGGTAGTTCTGATTTTATGCAGACTTGTTTATGATGTTAGCCCAATGAATAATCCAAGTTTGTGACTTCGAGCGCCGAACGCAACTTTGTCAAAAATCGAATAAACCGCAATTTTTTTTAGATTTGGGCGATTATAACCCTAAAGTACTAGTTTTTGGTAGTAACTTCCTAGGGCGTTTTTAAAGTAGACTAAATTTGCTACAATAAGACACTAGAATTGTCTCTGTACATCTAATATTTTCCGAGATAAAGCCTATCAAAATTTTATATTTAAATTTTTATATTTTTTAATATTTTTTCAAAATAGGCACTCATACATTTTTTTATGGAAAATAAATATTTTGTAGAACGCGCCGGTGATGAATTCCATATAAATTACCTACCTAACCCTTATATTATAGCTAAGAACTGATGTAAAATTATAAAATTTTGAAAGGCTTTATTTCGGAAAATATTAGATGTACAGAGACAATTCTAGTGTCTTATTGTAGCAAATTTAATCTACTTTAAAAGCACCCTGGGAAGTTACTATCAAAAACTAGTACTTTAGGGTTATAATCGCCCAAATCTAAAAAAAATTGCGGTTTATTCAATTTTTGACAAAGTTGCGTTCGGCGCTCGAGGTCACAAACTTGGATTATTCATTGGGCCAACATCATAAACAAGCCTGCAAAAAATCAGAACTACCGGATTTGACGCAAACGCAAAATGTATAATTTTACTGTATTACATAAAAGACGACCGTTTTTTCATATAAACGTAGTCCCAGTTTTCCTCTCTGGATATACTCGAATCCAAGGGAAAAGGAGGAAGGGTAAGGGGTGCCTTTTCTCTTAAATGTAATGATAACTGTTATAACTAGGTTAGGTTTCTTAAATTGTAAATTTTAACCTAAAGATGTGCAAGTTTCGGAGAATTTCCGAAAAGTTCTCGGATATTTCAGGAAAATTTTACAGGTAACAATGAAAACTTTCATGTAGGATATTGAAAATTTCGGTTTCTATATAAATATATTCACTGGATACTAATATTTCTCCAAGTGGACATTTCGCAATTTTAGAAACGTTCCGGCGGCACATCAATACCTTAACCTAAAACCTTAAGAGAAATAAGGTCCGGTTGCACCAACCACACTCAACGTTAATCAGCCATGAACTATGAAACTTCTCATACTACAAAATTTAGGGGAAACCTTTTAACGGTGACAGATTGTTTGTTGCAACTGACCCTAAGAGAAAAACAAATTGTAACAGAAATACTATATTATTCTAGAAATAGACGTATCTATATATAGGTATATGTATATTAGGACTTTAAGACCTAATAGGTCGTTATCGAATAATAGAATCCGTCAGTTAATAGGACATAGATCCTACAGAGGAACATTAGGATGTCTTTTATTCATATGATATTTCAAGTTGCCCGACTGAACGAACGCCTCTTCACAAACTTTACAAACGTATCTCTTGTCATTCAAATGTATCTTCATATGAACCTGCAAATACTTTGCGCACTTGAAAGCTTTCGGGCAGAACTCACATTTAAAATCTCTAACATTAGAATGTCTAAGATAATGGCGTTTCAAGCTTTCCAATCTAGCGAAGGACATGTCACACTTGTCGCATTTGTAATTTTTTTCACCCATATGGTAAGCCTTTTGATGTGTTACCAATTCGTGTGGGTAAGCGAATTTTCTGCCACACGCTCCGCAGGTTGGGGCTTTCCAGCCATGCATCTCTTCCATATGCTTCGCTCTGTGCCAAGGTATAAGCTGTTCTTTGCAGATGACACAAGGGAATGTTTTCTTTCTTAGCTTGAGATGTATGTGTTGGTAGTGTTGTAAGAAGGAGCTCCATTTCTTGTACGGCCCGCCACAGGTGTTGCACGTGAATGTCTGTTCTTCGTCTTCTTCCGTTATGGTGCAGAACTTTAAGTATTCACTTCTTACGATCTTCCCTAGAAAAGAAGTAATATTTCGTGAGGATGTTATTTTCGTGAGGTTGCTTTGGTAATGGTTTAAATGGTGTAAGGTTTTAATTCAATGAAGGAATACGTTTTCTCGGGCAGCTTATTTCTCAAGTATTTGATTACAGTTTCGTAAATGAACACAACAAGTAACAGTCAAGACAATTTATTACAATTATAAGGTCACGAGTAAGAGAAACAGAGTTTATTTTGCTCGGGGCAAGATAAACAGTCCAGAGAGAGAGAGAGGCCTATGTCCAGCAGTGGACAAGAGTATGATGAAGAGAAACAGTATGGAAACCTGATTCTCTATGTAAGTGTTTCTCTTGCTCAATGTTTCTCTTACTCCATCTAACCTTACCTAAAAGCAAGAATTTATTTAGGTTTGACGAAAGGAATGCTCCCGGGACTGAATAGTAAAGCGGGAACCGGAACTGATTTTGTGTAGAAAACCAGTACCGGGAGTACACCCTTTTGTCAGCATACATGTATGATTAAATGTATTTATTATATCTAAGTCAATTAAAAAATACTTTGTGTGTATTGGTACCTATTCTTTCTCTTCCGAGTCAACATAGAGATCAATCTTTATTAGCATATGGATGTTTTTCCTTCACATGATATTTCAAACTACCATTCTGTAAAAAAGCATTTTCACATATTCCGCAAATATATCTAGCTCATCCAAATGTGTCTTCAAATGGGTTTCGAATTTTTTTCTAGTCTTGTACATTTTTTGACAGTACTCGCATGTAAAGGGCCTATCATCGGAATGCTTAGCCGAATGCTTTGTGAGAGCTTATCGAATAGCGTATGCCATGCCGCACTGTACGCATTTAAAGTTCTTTTCGCCCATGTGAAAGACTTTTTGATGCTTTTGAAGTTGGTGATTGAAGGAGAAATTTTTGCCGTAGGCTCTGCAAATAAAACGAGGCTTCCAGTCGTGGACCTCCTCCATATGCCTGGGCCTTAGGTAAGGAAGCAGAGGCTCGCTGCATATGACACAAGGATGTGTCTTTTTCTTCAGATGCACTTCTAGAATTGTGCTTTTCTTGTAATTCTTATCGCAAACTTTGCACGTGTATAATTGCCGTGCCTTCTCCTATTTTGGTGCAGTATTTTAAATACTCGCTGGTGGGCACTAGAAAAGAATTAAGAATTTGTGAGGAGGCTACTTTTGGATCCACGGCTCTCTAATATATAATATTAAAATCTTAGCAACATACTTCAAAGACAAATATTGTAGAAAATGTTGCTAAGAATATTTTGTTCGTCGTCAGTTTTCTTGTAAATTTAACCGTTTTTAGGGTTCCGTACCCAAAGGGTAAAACGGGACCCTATTACTGAGACTTCTTCTAACTTACATAAGCTATGCGTGCCAAGTTTCATGTTTTCTTGCGGTTAGGAAAATACGTTGTGCCAACCAAGATGCTGGCTTTGAACTGACACAACATCCTACATGTCACTAGACTGTGCTTTTGGCTATTTCCAATTATTTTCTTAGTTTAGATAAGAGAACGTCTAAGGGGCTATAAAATTGAAGATGATGACGCAGTGATCACTGCAGTTCAGGATTTTCAAGGAGTAAAGATTTAAGATAGTATAAGACATCTGCTATCTGATGTTGATAATAAAAATAATTTCCGTACCGTACCGAAATCTGCGGAAGATGTTCAATGTTCATCGTAAAGAATGTGAAGAAATATTATCTTTCTTAACTTGGATTTATCTCGTATCTTTCATATCTAGTGCTCGACAGTTGTTTTCTCAACACAAGTTCTTGTCTCATGTCTCATAAATGAACAAACCATTACAGCCAAGACCATTTATTATTATAGTTAACTCTAAAGTACACTATCATCAATCATACAGTTTATTTCATAATATTATCATCATAGTAATTCATAATTTTCATAAATTAGCAAACAATTACAGTGAAGAACGATGCAACGGCACACACTATTCTATAGAAGCATGCGCACATTCGGCTTGGCAGGCTTCCATCTTGGATTGACGCTGGTCGGACCGATAGCGTCATTTAGATTTGTTCCTAAAATTCTAAAAGGATTTCTCTGAAAGGTAAATGTTTTCTCTTGAGTTTTAATCCTTTATTTTAGTTATATAGTGAAAACCTTTTTAGATTTTTCAGACAGCAAAAACATGAAGAGAGCCTAGATTACAAACCCTAGAGGGTCGCGATACTGTCGCGCCACTGCTGTGCTAGGCCTACAGGCCTACAGGGTATTCAAAGCGACACATTTTCTCGTCCCTTCAATTAACAATCTTTTGTGATTCATTGTATGACCTTTCATTATCAGCATTTGGATGTGCTTGCTTCATATGGTACTTTAATCTACCATTAGTTATAAACGCATTTCCGCATATTCCACAAATATATCTCGCTTCATTCAGATGTATCTTCATATGGCTATGAAGAGTCTTTTTAGTTTTATAACTTTTCGAGCAGTAATCGCATGTAAAGGGCCTAACATTCGAATGCTTAGCAGAATGTCTCGTGAGCCTTTGCCGAGTGGCGAATGTCAAGTCGCAATGTTCGCATTTAAAATCCCTTTCACCCAAGTGATCAACCCTTTGATGCTTTTTAAGTCGGTTCTCGTAAGGGAATTTTTTTCCGCACGCTCCGCATGTATGTCTGGGCTTCCACCCGTGGACCTCTTCCATGTGCTTGTACCTCGAATATTCGGCCAAAGGAACTTTGCAAATCACACAAGCGCATGCCTTTTTAAGCTTCAGATGCACATGTACCACGTGTTGCCGTATTGTCTCTTTCTTGTAGTTCTTATTGCAAACTTTGCACGTGTAAACTTGTGATTCTCCTTCTCCGGTTTTGGTGCAGTATTTTAAATACTCGCCGATGCGCCCTAGAAAAGAATTAAGAATTTGTGAGGCGTCTTGTTTGGGATCTGAGCTGTAATAAGTAGTATTAAAATACAAATCAGTTAATAGCATACTGAGTATAATGTATTTTGCTCTGCCGTCTTATGATTTATAAACTGATAGTACAGTCATTATAGATTTTGACCCGTGAATAATTAGTTCTTGGATTTTTTTTTCGTAGGTCCCTCGGGGGGGTCACTGGGAGTGTAAATTCAAAAAGTAGGCTTAATCAGGCTCCTGCGTATATTCAAAAAATGGTTTTTTTCCAAAAAACGGTTTTTCTTCAATAACTCGGCCATTTTTGATTTTAAAGTAAAACCGTGAGGACAAAAACTGTAGGAAATTTGATTCTCTACAAGTTAGTCCAGTCATTATATAAAAAAAACCGACCCTTCCCGTGAATAATCAGTTCTTGGATTTTTTTTTGTACGTCCCTCGGGGGAATCACTGGGAGTGTAAATTCAAAGAGTAGACTGAATCAGGGTCCTGTGTATATTCCAAAAACGGTTTTTCTTGAATAACTCGGTCATTTTTGATTTTACAGTAAAACCGCGAGGACAAAAATTGTAGAAAATTTGATTCTCTACAAGTTGGGTCCTCACAATTTTTCTTCTAGGATCGATAGTTTGGAAATAAAATTTGAAAAAAGCGACAAATTCAAAATATTTTCAACATCCCGTTTATTTTCAACTTTACGACATAAATGAAGAGAACTAAACTTGTAGAGAATCAAATTCTGAACAATTTTGGTTCCTACCTTCTTTCCCCCAAAATCGATATTTTAGAAATTAAACCTAAAAAATGCGACAAATTCAAAATATTATCATTATCTCCTATGTTCCACGCTTTACGGCATAAATGAAGGGAAACGAAGTTGTAGAGAATCAAATTCTGAACAATTTTTGTCCTCACGGTTTTACTGTAAAATCAAAAATGACCGAGTTATTCAAGAAAAACCGTTTTTCGAATATACACAGGACCCTGATTCAGTCTACTTTTTGAATTTACACTCCCAGTGATTCCCCCGAGGGACGTACGAAAAAAACATCCAAGAACTGATTATTCATGGGAAAGTTCGGTTTTTTGGATATAATGACTGGACTAACTTGTAGAGAATCAAATTTCCTACAGTTTTTGTCCTTACGGTTTTACTGTAAAATCAAAAATGGCCGAGTTATTGAAGAAAAACCGTTTCTTTGGAAATAAACCATTTTTCGAATATACGCAGGAGCCTGATTAAGCCTACTTTTTGAATTTACACTCCCAGTGACCCCCCCGAGGGACCTACGAAAAAAAAATCCAAGAACTAATTAATCACGGGTAGGGTCGGTTTTTTGGATATAATGACTGTACTATGAGGTTGTAGCAAAAGTCGTGGCCAATATTTTATAGAAGATTTAGAGCGGGTGACATTGGAGAATCGTCTCTTACAATGTGTGATGTGATGCTTGATCTGATAAGAACGTCGAGCTGTTACTTGACTATTCTCAACACAACGTGTTGTGTCCAATAACCATTGAGAAGGAGTGCAAACAAAGTGCAACGAGGCACGAGGCAATCAATTTCTTGATGTTTTAGTATAAAACGTAAGAGTAGAAGGACCTATACACAGAGATATGGGCATTCATAGAATGTACTCACTGCCCAGAGGGCGCCCGCGTGCCTGCCAATTATTACGGCAATGGCCAGCAAGATTAGTGAATTTCCATCGAGTCAATTGTCCGTCCTTGTACTGAGGTCAGGAAGATGCTACAATCTCTTACGATCCAGGACCTATGGGGCCCATTGGGTAACTTATGGATATAGGTATCAAGCTCTTTAGTGATTACGATAAGCCATATGTAGGTATGGGCGCAAAATTGCCGTGATAAGAGGTGAGAAGAATAATGAAGGGGCTAGTTTCCGTTGGGGCTTCCCTATATGATTTCCAGTCATAGATAGGAGCCCGTTCAGAGAGGGTCCTAGAGAGCTATTAATAGCGTCTGTCTATGATCCATAAAGAATTTACTCATTAGTTCTGCCATTTCCTGATAGAGTCCGACCACGTTAAGTTTTCACACCACGCGCTGCGATATCTATGGCGCACCCGTACATTGTTACTGCCATTTGACTAGTAGATTTTTCGTTGTACGTATGTAAATTGCCAGTTAACTGAGTTTTGAGATTAAGACTAGGTTATATGTATGTTTTTACTTAATTGCTTGTTTCATGTCTCATAAATCAAACCATTACAGCTTCATTTCAGTCAAAACAATTTATTAACACGAAAGCATACAAAAGTATATAAGTACGAAATATGTATTTCAACACCGGAAGACGCTGGATGCGGGTGGCTTCCAACCGGTACGAATGGAGGTCCAAGGGGGAGGCCTATGTTCAGCAGTGGACGTCTTATGGCTGAGATGATGATGATGATGATGATGATGTATTTCAAACATAATGTTTCTAAATTAATAAATGAACAAACAATTACAGTGAAGATACTTTATTATAGTTACATAATGGATAATTCCTCAGCTCTGACAGCAAGATTATCAAAATAACCTACACTACAAAACCAAGAATATTTAAAGGGAGCCATTTTCCTCCTTTCTACTAACTGTTAGCTATAGCATTTTCAAACTCGATAGGTACGTTGACAGGTGCAATTTCAATACAATCAGCATTTGGATGAGCTTGCTTCATGTGGTACTTCAATTTCGCATCAGTTATAAACGCATTTCCGCATATTCTGCAAATATACCTCGCTTCATTCAAATGTAACTTCATGTGTTTACCAAGAACCTTCTGAACTTTAAAAGTTTTCGAACAGTACTCGCATGTAAAGGGCCTGACATCGGAATGCTTAGCGGAATGGATCGTGAGACCCTGCCGAGTGCCGAATGCCATGTCGCAATGTTCGCATTTGAAATCCTTTTCACGCAAATGAAAAAGCCTTTGATGTTTTTTAAGTCGACTCTCGAAGGGGAACTTTTTTCCGCACGCTCCGCACGTCAGGGGCTTCTGCCCGTGTACCTCTTCCATATGTCTGAACTTCGTATATGGGGTCAAAGGCACTCTGCATATGACACAAACGCATGGCGTATTTTTTTTCAGCTTCAGATGTACGGCTAGTATGTGCTGCCGGATAATCTTCCTCTTGTAACTCTTGTCGCAAATTTTGCACGTGTAAAGTCGCGATGCGCCTTCTCCCGTTTTGGTGCAGTATTTTAGGTACTCGCTGGTACGCCCTAGAAAAAAATGAAGAGTTTGTGAGAATTGGGAGGCGTCTTGCTTGGGATCCAGGGTTCTCTACAATACTTATTAAAATTAAAATCAGTTAGTAACAAACTCAGTACATGTAGTGACTAGTCTTATCTTTTGGTGTCTTGTGATCTATGATCTGAGGGTGTGGCTTTCTTGTGGTACCGGATGGTGACTAATATTATAAATAAATATTAGTAATATTTTACGAAAGATTTTAATCGATTGGTAATAGAGCATGTTTGATACCGGCTACTTGACTATTCTTAACTGTGTTGTATCCACTGTGAAGAGAGGGCGTAAAGCTACGTAATCAGATAAGAACAAAAGATATGGCGCGCCACGCGAAATTTGGACGTTAAAATGGTAAAACCGTTTAAAATAGTCAGCCGTTTTAACTACCTCGATAACTCTGAGAGTATATTTCTGTTTAAAATTATACTGCTATGATATGCCAGCTAACGATATACAATTGAAAATTAAAATACCTTTTACTGTTTTGCTTAGTCTAACCTGGCAAATATAGTCTAGAATCTAGACTATATCTAGACTCTAGATTCATAGTGAATGTTTTCATAGCATTCACCTTTGATTAAAATGTGTAAGAATTCAATATGAAATCAGCAATTATGCGTTAGCTTCTTTTGTCTATTGAGAAGGAGTGCAACGGGGCAATCATTTTCTTGTCGTTTTAGAATTAAACGTAAAGGGGTCCATTGATTACCAGCTCGGCGGACGATATCAGCCTGTCAGTTAAACGCAAAATTTGATAACTCCGACCAACTGACAGGCTGATATCGTCCGGCGAACTAGTAATCTGTGGGCCCCTTAAGCGAAAAAGTACCTATACACACACGTATCGGCATTCATAATCTGTGCATTCGGCGCAAAGGGTGCCTGCCAATTATTAGGGGTATGATCAGTTTTATATATTACATTTCACTTGCTTAACATAATACGTTCCATTAAAACTTCCAGACAGTCCATAGCCATAGAAACTTGTTCCCAATTCCCAACCGCACCAGTTAATCGGTAGACCGATACTAAAGTTCTGGTAAGAACATTTTTTGAGACTGTGTTCTTGGTGAATTTTATGTCTATAGAGTCTGGCTAGCCAAAAATTGTTGACAGATATTTCGTTGTTGTATCACCAATTGTCTATGATTTGAAAAAAAGCTAAAAGTCAGTTGTCGATTTATGTCATTCATTCAAATTGTTTGCGGTTTTTATGGGGTTTATTTTAAATAATATTAATAATTTATATGCTGAGTGAGGTTCACAAACTATTATTTAAGCTCGTAAATAATTACGACAATGTGCGAAGTCGACGTGTAGCGTTGTATAATGAAAAAGTGCAATGTTTACAACTTCTAACCAAATGTAAACAAAATACGAGGTTGGTGCTCTATAAATATTTTGATACTTTAAGTACTAGTTCTAACATTTGCCGATTACTTTGATTAAGTACGTGAATTTATTAATGCCTGAATCTCATAAATAGGACAAGTGTATAAAGAAACGGATAAATTAAAAGTTCTGAAAAATATCTATAAAATCTAAATATTGGAACGTAAACATGTGTGTTTGTCGTTGACTGTACTTTAAATAGTGGTAGAAATTATGTGAGCTGACTTTAAGTGCACTTAAACGTTTATTTAGCTTATTTCCTTAGGTACCTTATTTGTGCACAGAATATCAAAGATATTGTCTAGTATCAAAACTATAATTCCTACTACACAAAGTGTGACCAGCCCAAGATTTTTTGAATTTCCCGCCAATAATTTAGGTAAAATTTCAGTAGCCAGACTCTATGCTATGTTAAAAAAACCGAAAATGGTCTCAACGGTCGAAATAAGGGCTTGTTTTATGTCTCATAAATGAACAAACCATTACAGTCAAGACGATTTATTGTAGTTAACATTAAAGTACAAAGTAAAAGTATTTTATACAGAATGTTTCTTAAATTATAAATGAACAAACAATTACGGTGAAGATATTTTAGTTACATAATAAAGTTTGGTTAAGGGTGTGGCAATGGGTTTTCTGTGGCAACAGTGGTAGTCATGTAGTCAATATATTTTATATTAGCTTTTGAGCATTATAAAATTGTCCGGATGGCAGTAGGGAATTGTCCATACAAGCAAATACGGTGCTGGCGACATGTGATGTTTGATCTGACAAGGACGCAGGCCTGCCACTTGGCTATTCTATGTTGCATCCAATGATAAAGTTCACCGTCGAGAAGAAGTACACCGGGAATCAAGCTTTTAGCCAGTCCGTAGCTGACCATACTAACTTCTTGCCAATGCCCACCGCATCGTCTAAATATTCTAAACGGTAGACTAATACCAAAAAGAATAGATAATATAGAGGGGTCCTGTTGTAGTTAATGTTGTAGTCACTGTAAATGTACAGCCATCTATCGACACACGACTATAACTCAAAATAAGCACGTATAAAATTAAATAAAATATATGGATAAATGATTTTATTATTTAAATATCATTTTGACCCATGTTCATTCACTGATATCTATGTGTTAAAATTGTAAAATATGAAACGGTGTCGTCACGCAATCTAGCCGAGAATAGGCTAAAGGTGTGTGCGCCATCTATCCAAGAATGACTTTTTCTTGATTTCCGAGGCACGTTTTTTTCTTAGACTTTATTCATCTTATACGAAGTTACATATGTCTTTGCTAATACTTAAGTTCTCCTAGAAAAGAACATGTTTTCGATCCTGTCAGTGACTGGTGAATTTTAGTTTAGGTCATTCAATGTAAAAATCCTAAGATGCTCTCCACGGCCGCAAGTGTTTGTTACGTGTCCCATAAATGAACAAACCATTACAGTCAAGACATTTTATTGTAGTTAACACAAAAATACAGAATAAGGGCCAGTTGCACCAACCACATTTGACAGACTGATCAACGTCCGCCGGCGCGCCCCTGCGCGTTACTATGGAATTTTCCATACATAAAAATTTAGCGAATTCTTTAACGATACGAACAGTTTGGTGCAACCGACCCTAAGTAAATAGTAAATATTTCATACAGAATGTTTCATAATTAAAATGAAGAATCAATTACGGTGATGATACTTTAGTTACATAATAAACAGCAAAAAGCATTCATCAAAACATCAAAAGAGTAGATAACAAACGATTAGTAGCTATGACAATTGAGCTTTTGTAAAATGTAGGTATTTAAAGCGACACATTTTTTCCTGTCAATTACCCATAAACTATCACTATTGTGATTCAATATAGGGAATCATTATAGGCATTGATGAACTTGCTGCATGTGGTACTTCAATATACCATTCGTCACAAACGTATCAGCGCATATTCCGCAAGTATATCTTGCCTCATCCGAATGATTCTTCGTGTGAGCATTGAGAGCCTTCGCAGTTTTGTACGTCTTAAAACAGTACTCGCATGTATAGGGCCTTACATTGGAATGTTTAGCAGAATGTCTAAGGAGGCTCTGCCGAGTACCGAAAGCCATGTCGCAATATTTGCATGCATAATCCTTTTCGCCCATATGATAAACTCTTTGATGCCATTGGAGTCGGTTCTCGAAGGGGAATTTTTTTCCGCACACGCCGCATGTAAGGGCCTTCCAACCGTGGGCCTCTTCCATGTGCTTGTACTTCAAATATGGAGACACCTGCACTTTGCATACGGCACAAGGCCTCGTCTTCTTCGTTAACTTTAGATGCACTTTTAGGAAGTGCTGGCGGAAAAGCGTCTTTTTCTTGAATATCTTGTCGCAAACATTGCACTTGAAGCCTAATAATTCATCTTCTTCAGTCACGGTCACGGTGCAGAATTTTGCGTACTCGCTGGCAAACCCTAAAAAAGAATTAACAATTTGTGAGGAGCTCTGTTATGCCATAAGTGTTGTTTGGTGCAGCGTCCGAACAGTGTGTTTATGCGCTTTATTTATTAAAACACACTCACTAATTAAAAGTAATAACACTTCAAACGACAAAAATGTCGTAAGTTATTGTCCCGCAAATAATGCTAAAGTAGCTAAGTTATGGCGAACACTGGAGTATACTTTACTTTAACTTTGTAAGGTTTATATTATATCTCCCGAAATAATGTTCTTGAAATGGCAAAATATTAGGTATGGTAAACAGAACAGGAACTTTTGATACCAAGGAGGTAATAAGGATTTGTTTGATACAGGTACTTAAATCAAACAGAATTAAATATTCTGTTCAATAAGGTTAAGCTAATCTTTTTAAAAACTTATCTTTCAAGTCTAAAGTACTGTCAATTTTAAAGTACACTCCTAAGGATGAAGGTTCTAATTTTAGTATAATTGAAATAATAGTAGATTTGCTACGAGTAGTCTTAGGGCGCAAAATGACCCATTATTTTAGGTATTTATGCTCACTCTACCTTGCACTTGCAATTGTAAAGAAAATTTACATTAGAATTGGGATGCAAGCAAAGGTCGGTATTTCTATTCATAATTCAATTATCTGCTGCTTCTCTATCAACTTAGTATGCAAGAGACAAGTAGACAAACCGAAATGGTTACACAAATGTCAAATCTGAAGGTTTATTGTATTTGTATTTGTTGTATTTGTATTTGTTGTATTTATGCTAAACTTCTGTAATCGTATGTTGAAATTACAGCAGAGATTTTTTGGAATCTACACGGTGTAACATGAGTAAACCGAATAATTTTAACAGCGTATTCCTGATCATATTTAGAGACAAAAATGTCCTATAAACTTTTTTTAAAAAACGACTAGTTTCAGAGATAATATTAATTTAAAAATAAACAAGTTTTTTTTTGTTACATAATATAAAAGGCCTTTTTGATGGTAATGTTGCTGCTATGGGACGTAGTCTAAATATCCTTATTGATAGATGTCAAAAAGTGACAAGTAACACTTTGCAAAAAGAAGGTTCTACGAAAAAAAAAAGAGTAAAAATCAGTTTTAAGTAACAAGTTTTCCAATAACATTTTTTTTTGGCGAAATTGACCTAAACTCATATTACATTTTTTCCTCTTTTGACCTCAGAAATGCGTGGTTAAAATTATTCGGTTTCCTCATGTTACACCGTGTATTTAGATCCAATTAGGGAGGTAAAATTAAATTAAACAAAAGACATTTGAAAGCACATTTTTGCTACGCAACTCTATTTTGAACGTACATACTTAACTGGTAAAGTACAAATCTATTCTTAACTAAAACATTGTTACCAATTCCACGAGTTGATATATTCGCTTAAAACAAATGACGTAGGGGAGAGCGGGGTTAAACGTGCCGATTTTCATAAAATACAAATTTGATCTATGAAAACATTGTGAATAAGGTATGTGGGTTGCGCTATATTAAATAATGATTATTTGCGTTTCTGAGTAGCGATACTATTTTGTGCATCGTTAAACAGTTTTTTTACCAGAATTTTTTTTATGTGATAGGTCGGAACGGAACAACTAACCCCGCTATGGGGCGGGTTGTTCCGTTGCTAAAATTTATAACTTATCCGTCAAATATTTAAAACTCAGTTCACACACGCTAAAAGAGTATTTTGCAGTTCGTCGAAATATATGATAATTTGTTGTGTACTATCAACAGATAGTAAAAAAAATCCAAAGCAAAAATGTGATTATCCGTGGGGTTCGTTGTGCCCTCGTTTTTGATTTATTTTCCATAACTACTATTCTACTATAATGGAAGCAACGAAAACGGCTGACTTTTCGCGACAAACATCATACGAATCGCTCCATGGTTTACTTCCTATTCCCATCGGATCAACTTACCTCCGGCACGTTGAAGCCCGCTCTCCCCTACTTAACAATATCTACAATTAAAATGGACTTGATCCTAAAGGGGACTTGGTCCCCTAAATTACTAAGCGCCATTTGCACCATCCCACTAACCCCCGGGGTTAATCGGTTAAACCGTTAACCCAGTGTCAAATTGTACTGGTAACCATGGTAACTCCAGAGTCCAGGTTTAACCAGTTAACCCCGGGTTAGTGGGATGGTGCAAGTGGCCATAGGTAATATTAAATTTTATATACATCTAAGATAGCAACTCTAACTTTACTACGATGTCAAAATCAGAACATTGTAGCGATTTCTTTTGGGACGGCTCTCCCCTACCGTTTAATAAAAGTGTTGGGAAGAAAGTCATTAAATCAATGGCTGACTGACTGGTTGAAGGCTTGATTTCAGTTTTAGTAAGTAGTGAAGTGCAAATACTCAAAATTACTTTTGGTCTAAAAATAAACTATCCTTTACAAGAAAACCACCGCATAACTAACTGCTTTGCCAACCCTCTGAGTCAAGTGTTAACCTAAAATGAAACCAGGTACAAGTACCTAAAGAGTTACATATTGAAATTAATCCATGGTTACTTCCTATTTAGTGTATGAATGCTCTAACTAAACTAAATATCATGTTGACATGTGATTTTTCTCTGAATTCGCGTAATTTAGCAGCGGGGATGAAATACACAGATAATTTTCTAGGACTTAATACATCATAATAATCAGGATTGAACTTCACTTCAGGTAAGTTCGTTTATTCCTATCAATAGTAAGTAGTACTCTAAAAGCCGGCCCGTCGATTTTAGTTCGAGAAACCAACGACATTTTGATAGTCTAAAAGAACGGGCACATTTTTGTCAGCCATCTACACATACTGATATAATCGCTCTAACTTATGACAGTCAAAAATAGCCTTCACTTCTCCATCTCCTTGACAATACGCTTCCAGGCTTGAATGTTCTTAACACGTTCATTGCCACCCAGCCAAACGACGTCCGCGCCAGGCTACAGCAATTTCGTCATATAAAGCAGTACCACGATCCCGATTATCGGGTCGTCCGGCCTGTGAACGAAATCATAAAATACCCGATAGTCGGGTTTTCGGCACTGAATGCGTTAACTGATTACCGAATATAATCAGGATGCCGCTTCGACATATGGTATTTAAGACTTGCCGTCTGCACAAACGCCTCCTGACACACAGGGCACACGCATCTCTTGTCATTCAAGTGTATTTTTACATGCAACCGCAGATACTTGGGCGTTTTGAACGCCTTCGAGCAATATTGGCATTTAAAATCTCTAACATCAGAATGCTTGAACATGTGCTGTTTTAAGTTTTTGGTATCGGAGAACGCTTGGCCGCATTCCTCGCACGTGTGGTTCTTTTCCCCCATATGGTAATGCTTGTGGTGTTTAAGAACTTGGTGTGGATATGAGAATTTTTTGCCGCAAGCGTCGCATGTTGGCGCTTTCCAACCGTGCTGTTGTTCCATATGACTCCAGCGGTGCCTGGGTATCAGTTCCTCGTGGCAAAGGACGCAGGGATGCGTCTTCTTTTTAAGTTTGAGATGGACATGGTTATGGTGCTGCAGCCAGTTGTTCCAATGCTTGTATTCGCGGTCGCAGATAGTGCAAACGTAGGATTTAGAGCCGTCTTCTTTGTCCTTTACATCGCAGTATCCTGCCACGTCTCTTTTTGGCTTTGATCCTGGGGGTTTCCCTAGAATAGAAGGACAGATTGTGAGGATCTGCTGTCATAACGTTTGTCACATTTGTATGTTCTTCTAATGTTATGGCTATATATTAATGATGGCAATATTTTATGTCTATTATAAACATAAGTAGCAAAATGATTAAGTTTTTTTAAAACTAAGAAAGCCCCTTTGCTCCTGGAGTGTTTGACCAGTGCAACCTATGAAAGTACTTTCTTAATACCTACCTAGTTAATTACTTATTGTTTTTCACTTACATTTTAGATTTCATCATCGCTCGAAAATCAATGCAGGATCATCAATTACCACATTTTTGATTAACATTATGAATGCAAGCAAATTTTAACCTTTTGAACATCTGGCAAGCCCAAGAACGTCATGCACACGCAAATATCTCTGGCATAAGATAGCAAATATACACCGTACTGGAAACGTACCACGTAGACGTACACCATAGATCTTGCCAGGGTTATCAGCATTACTATTATTACTATGCCCTGTTTATCAAAAGCTTGTAACTTAGGATACAAGTGAAAGTCTCTTTTTGACAGCTTTTGTTTGTTGGCACTGGTCTCCAGTCCCATGATATTTTAGGTACAGGAATCATCCAGTCCAGTTTAGTTACCGTGTGCCCTAAGGGAAACGTTGCAAGGGCGTTCAGAAAAGTACAATTTTTAAATATAATTTTCAACTACCTAATAACTAGGCATAAGGTATAGTAGATGCAGATCCTACCAGTGATCATGGCAGTTATTATTAACGTAGGCTTTATAGAAGTGAAGTTATTGGAAAAGAAAGAAAAGCAAAAAAAGCAAAATTCCTGAAAGTGTATTTATTTAAAAACAAGTTAATAGCGTAAACTTAATTATTACATAAATGTGCAGATATAAGAAAAATCAATGCATTCGATAAACTTACATTATCGATCAAATAATTCTTAAATTCCTAAATGTTTAATTATTTTACTAGATTCATCATCATCTGGATGTTGCTTTCTAATATGATATTTGAGATTGCTCAGCTGTACATACGGCTTGTCACAGACCGAGCACACGTATTTCTTCTCATTCAAATGTATTTTCGCATGTAACCTGAGATACCTGGCCGACTTAAATTCCTTAGAGCAGTATTCACATTTGAACTCCCTCACTTTGGAATGCGTCGAGCTGTGTTGACGCAAATTTCTGAGGGTCGAGAACGCTTTCCCGCAATGTTCGCATTTATAATTCTTTTCTCCCATGTGGAATTGCTTCTGGTGGGCGACGACTTGGTAAGGGGCGGAAAATTTCTTCCCACATTCATTACATGTTGGCGGTTCCCATCCATGCTCCTCCATGTGTTTCCATCTTTGCCAAGGCGCATACACCTTGTGACATATGATGCAAGGATGTCTCTTCTTCTTGAGATGATCTTTAAAGTAGTGGAGGTGCCACTGGTCAAACGTTTTGAATGGGTGGTCGCAGATGGTGCAACTGTATTTAGTTCCATTCTTCATGTGTTTCACTTCGCAGAATTTTGAGACCTCTGGTTTTATATTTGAAGGTAGCCCTAGAATAGAACAAGATATTGTAAAGATGCGGAATTGTCAAGTGCATGGCTATAATATTGCAAACAGTTGTATATGCCAATGTAAAAAAAAGTACTAAGCCGCCTGATTCCTAACAGTTATCCATTTTTACGGACGCTGTGACACATAAACTTGATTTAATTCGTCTCCAAATATATTTTGTCAACTGTATGTATGGGTTAGTACGAATCGTATCTAGTGCGGATAATTTGATTAACACAATTAAATGAAAGAACTTAAATATCAAAGAAATTACCAAATTTTTAAATTAGGTACCTAATTGCTTAATATAGAAATAGCTAAATATGGAAACAGCGTTAGACCAAGCTAAGTTGGCAGCGATTTAGATTGGAGTGTGGACGTGTTATTTTAAACGTCATAGAAGTTTGACGTTTAAAATAACACTTGCACATCAAATCGCTGCCAACTTAGCTTGGTATAACTCTAAGCCCCTTTGTAAAGATACTCCTAAAATATAATGACAAATAAGCCGTTGAAATCATGCGGGTTTCTCCCAAGCACTCCGTATAGAAAAAATAAAAATAACAATTACAGAAAGGAAAATTGTATTTCTAAAAAGCATAATGAACAAATTTTGCCAAATAGTAAGGACGTAGCTAAGACTTGAAAACATTTATGCATTGAATACAATAATTTAAGGTCCTAAAATTGATTGCGTTTCAGTTTCAACAACTTTTTCCGGATGACTCGTTCTAATGTGATACTTCAAGTTGTTTGACTGCACATACGCCTTTTCACACACGGGGCACTTGTGTTTTTTATCTCCCGTATGTATCTTCTCGTGGATATTCAACAATCTTCGAGTTTTGAAAGCTTTGGAGCAAAACTGACATTTGAAATTCTTCTCAACAACATGCTTTCCAGTCACGTGCGAGTACAAATCCTTGTAGTTGTAGAAGGCCGCGCCACACTCGTCACAGACATGTCCTTTCACACCCGAATGTCGAACCATATGTTGTTTCAAATAAGTAATAGTTTTAAATGCTTTCGGGCATTGATCACACTTGTAATTCTTTACATCTAAATGCTTAATTACATGCTGTCTTAGCCTAGGCATGCTGGGAAACTTGTCACCGCAATGCTCGCATACATATGTGAGGTTCTCCAGACTGTTGTGGACCTCTCTCTGATGTACGGGCACTTGGAAAGGGTAGGAGAATTTCCTGCCGCAGTCGGGGCAAGTAGGGGCTTTCCACCCGTGGCGCTCCTCCATATGCTTCCATCTGTTTCTGGGTATCACTTCTTCTTTGCAAATGACGCAGGGGCGCGTTTTTTTTGTTGGATACAATCGCAAGTGGACGGTCTTGTAGTGACCGTTCAAGCGCTTTCGCTCGTCGAATTGTTTAACGCAAAGAGTGCAGGCGTATTTTGTCTCGCCATCCCGAGTGGTGAGGACCTTGCAGAACTGAGCGTATTCGTTACTAATGCGAGCCTCTTCGCGATTAGGACCTAGAAGAGAAAGATATCGTAAGGATTCTGCGAGTCATCGGGACGGACACGATGGCGTTGACGGGACGGAAAGGCACAGCCACTAGTTTTATTTCCAATTACATATCCTACATAATTTAGCAGTAATTAACATTTATTAATAAAGTTTATTAACATTTTAACTATATCTAAGCGTCGAGTCCTGTACGGACATGATGATCGTTCTTGTCCATGTGACAGTGTGATATAACGGCGTCCGTCACTTTCTATCCCACGGTGTTAAAAAGTGATAGTTACGTTATCACGTGGATAAAGCCATCCATTATACGCCTGCTGAGATACATTCATCCACATTGAGATACATTTATATGAATGGCCCTCTCATTGACTTATATGGCTTACGTAATTTACGTTACGTATTACGTAAATAGCTTCCGTAACTCAGTTATTCTTTAGCTGCCCAGGGGTTTATGAAAAGGTCTCCCATTCTAGAATCATTAATTATAAAAATAAAATTTCATTTGCCGCGGCAAGTTTTGATTAGGTGGTTTTGGTTTTAAAGTTTAAGCTAAGAGGTTTTAAAATGAAACTTTCCTGCATACGCATCTAAGTTTTTATTAAAATAAAACTAAACTAAATCAACAGACGTTAATGCTAACAATATTACTATCAATGCCTTGACAATATAGTATCATTATTCATTAAAATAAGTTATAATGATAGTTCAATACTCGTGTAAGAGCAAACTAAAATCATTAAAATTAATCATTTAATTCAGCGGTCGGCAACAGGCGGCCCGCGAACCCCTCACTTGCGGCCCGCGAGTCTCCCTGGCAATTTTGTATGTAATATTGACAAACGACAATGTCTGATAAAGCCATAAATCACAAAGTGTGGCCCGCGTCAACTTCGGTAACTACTATGTGGCCCTTGGCTGCTAAAAGGTTGCCGACCGGTGATTTAATTAACAATAGTTTGTATTATGCTCTAAAATAACAAGAAAATACACATCTCTAGAATCCGTCCAAGCTAACATTGTAAGGTTGTAACTAATTTAACAAAGTGAGACAGTGTCATTATACACGTTATATTTTCATAGAAAGTTCACACTAATATGCCACACGTTTTCATTGCAAATGCCATGCAGAGTTAGCTTGGTCCGACTCTATCATCTAATGTACAATATAATTCTTTTTTTACAAGAAGCAACATTTAACTGCATCTGACGTTTAACGCCAGGAGAATCATCGTGTGACCTTGAAAGTAAAGGGTCACCCATTAATTAAAAAAAAATTTACCCCTCCCCCCCCCCCCCTTGTCACACCTGGTCACATTAACTGGCTAACCTCTCCCCCCCCCCCTGGTGGACGTCACATGTTTCGCAATGTTGTTTACAATGTCAACAATTTAAATTGGTTTTTATTATTTTAACAAAAAAAAACCCAAGGCCGGGTCCGAACGGGCTTCAGCAGTCGCTGACGTCACAATACCCTAAAGATTCTCCTACTTTAAAAATTACGCGGTATCGGGATGTCGTTTAGACATGTGATACTTCAAACTGCTCTGTTGAACGAAACCCTCCCCACACAGTGGACACACCCAGGCCCTATCGTCCAAGTGTATCATGATGTGAGTTTTCAAGTTGTTCCTCCATCTAAACGCCTTCCCACAGAACGAGCACTTGTGTTTCCGCAGCTCCGTATGCTTGATAGCGTGCTGGCTCAATCTGTACTTCGAAACGAATTGCATGCTGCATATTTCGCAGGTGTAAGATTTTTCACCCATGTGGTAGACTTTCTGATGCTTTAGTACTTGGAAGGGGTAGGCGAATTTCTTGCCGCAGGCGCCGCAGGAGGGGGCAGGCCAGCCGTGGACGGTTTCTAGATGGAACGCTCGCATGTGAGCGGGAACCTTGAGGTGGCAAAGATGGCAGGAGCGTAGCTTAGGGCGTAGCTTGAGGTGAACATGCCTGTAGTGTTGGCTGAAGTGGTTCCGTTTCTTGAAGCCATTACCGCATTCGTCACAAGTGTATGTTTCGGTACCGTCGTCATCCACTGTGAGGGTAAAATTGTTGTTGGGCCCTAGAAAAGAACGAGAGGTGAAATGGCAACGTTCCTGAGGCTCTTGAGGCGTTGGGTTATTAGTTTGTAAGCAGTTTAATTGACGCTTTGAATTGTAATTGGCACGATCATTCGAATGGCGAAATATTAAATAAAAAATCATATTTAAAGTAATGAATGAATTTATTAAATCAACTTCATACTCCGATCAAATTGCTAACAGTTTTAGAGGGACACGAGTTTCTAATCTTTAATTTTTCACTAGGTCGGATTTTTTTTTTGTAACATTGTAAAATAAATAACGCCGCAAAACGCCATTAGTCTTCACGCACAGCAACTGTTCGCGGCATATAAAGACGGATATTTGCATTCATTCTGTTGCTTAACTGGCAAGACCCATTTTTTTTAAATTAACGTTATCTCTTAAGGTCAACATCGACTCCTCTATGATTCCTCAGCGCATGCTGCTTCAGCGTGGACTTCTGTACGAACGCCTTTTCACACACCGGACAAGTATATCTTTTATCCCCTGTATGAATCTTCACGTGGTCTTTCAGGTTATTCTCCCACCGAAACTCTCTGCTACACTGGTCGCATTTATACTTTTTAACACTAGAATGCGTCGCCATATGCAGTCTTAAGCTTAAATTGTTGAAGAAACTCTTCGAGCACATTTTGCAGTTCACAGTTTTCTCTCCCATGTGAACTTTCTTCTGATGTTCCAGAACATGGCATGGGAAGCGAAATTTCTTGTTACATACTCCACAAGTCGGCGCTGGTATTCCATGGGCTTCCTCTAAATGATAGGCTCTCAAATAGCCTGGGACTTTGGCGTCACAGTGTGGACATTTCCGTTCTCTAGGTCGTTTTTTGAGATGGACGAAGCGGTAGTGTTGAGAGACGAGCGGTTGGGAGAGGAATGATTTCTCGCATTCGTTGCATGCGTACTTGTTGTCCGGTGTTAGTGTGTAATATTTGGCTCGCGGTGGCCTTCCTAGAAAAGAAACAGGGCGTCATAGGCTGTTTAGACATCACTGAGGAACACATCTTGCGAAAAAATATGGTTGTCTGTAAAGTCGGTTTACGGATGATAATTTTGCGTGATAACGTCATAAGAAAACATTACCATTTCTTTACGTAACTTTACCATGGAGATCTGTCCACAACGTAACACTTTTTCGTGCATGCTACCGGTGTTCATCGCTTTAAATGACGTTAACACGTCAAAAACGGAAGTTATTATTTCATAGTATTGGTTGGCCTGATTATATCTGTTCCGGTCCGGGGCACTTACGGTTGCTAGATTGTATAAGAGTTAAAATGCATTGGCTGGAGCCATCTAGTGACAAGACCATGGGAGGCAACACTCCTTAACTAACAACATTGCAAACTTTTAAAAGAATAAATACCTATTGTGTATTAAAGTAAACATTCTTCACTAAATCGGTGAAATCACTAATTTTTAAAAGATATGAAGTACCCACATGTCGTTTCTCGATACCAAAGATACATTAATTGGGTAAGATGCGTAAAATCTATGTCAATTTCGTGCTTTAAATTTGACAGGTAAACGAGATCGCGCTGTACAGCTCCATACATTTTGCGGTAACTCAGATTGTCAAAAGTTGACGTTTTACAATTCAGTGACCGCAAAACATGGCACAGTACATCGCCCTCTGTTTTGAATGTCAAACTAAGGGCCACGTTTTTTTCTTAGTCTCTTACCTCCCTATTTCAATCAATTTTCTTTGTCAATGCGGACGAGGTTAATTCATTCGATTCTTACTTTTAGGTTCTGAGATTATTTTGAATAATATTTCTTAAGTTTCAATGGTTACAGGTAATAATGTGGGCAAAGAAAAAAAATCGGGCTTCAAATAAAAGAAACATGTCATACTATGTAT
This sequence comes from Cydia fagiglandana, assembly GCF_963556715.1. NCBI lineage: Eukaryota > Metazoa > Arthropoda > Insecta > Lepidoptera > Tortricidae > Cydia > Cydia fagiglandana. The sequence continues at coordinate 8,423,853 of NC_085955.1, forward strand.
GTATAATAACCATATATCTACATAATAAAATTAACAGTCTTATATACCTACAGTACCGGTCAAAAGTTTAAGTTCACTCTGTAAATTCGGTTAAATGAAGCTATAACACAATGTACTAATAAAAGTAGTTAATAATCTTTTATTACATAATAAATTAAAGGTAATTCTCTAATTTAAAACCACAATTAAATAAAAAAGATCAGTTTTTGCCAACTTTAGACTCTTCAAAATATCCGCCTTTTGCTTTCAATGCTGCCATACACACTTTCGGCATTCGCGTAATTAGTTTTTGCAGTGTTGATGTCGAAATTTTATTCCAACAAATGTATAGGTATTCCCAAAGCTGTTCTTTATTAGTTGGCCGCATTTTTCTCACACTCCTGTCCAATTCATCCCATAACAACTCAATCGGATTGAGGTCGGGCGATTGAGGAGGCCAATCCATATATTTTAATTCTTTTTGGTTCTCTTTGGATGAAATGTAGTTTTTGCACAACTTCGACGTATGCTTGGGATCGTTGTCTTGTTGGAAAACAAAACCTCTGCCTACAATCCGTTTTCCAGATGGAAAAGCGTGACGTTGCAAAATGTTATGATACATTTTCTTATCCATTATGCCATTGACTCTCACGAGATCACCAACTTTATCACCCGCAAAGCATCCCCAGACCATAACTGATCCTCCACCGTGCTTCACTGTTGGCATCACGCATTGCTTTATCATTCGTTCGCCTACTTGTCGTCGAACATATTGACGACGTCTCCCTCCAAAAATTTCAAACTTCGATTCGTCAGAAAATAAAACTTTAGACCACTGTTCAGACGTCCAGTTTTTGTGTTTCTGGGCCCATTTCAACCTCTTAACTTTATTCTGACTACGTAACAAGGGTTTTTTGGCAGCAATACGACCTTTTAGACCATAGTTTCGCAGACGCCGTTGCACTGTCGAAACCGATACTCGCTGTTCTCGGGTGGCGTTGAGTTCTTCGCAAATTTCTGGAGCAGTTAGAGTACGTTGGCGTTTGCTCTGCACGCAAATAAATTGGTCTTCGCTTTTAGACGTGACTTTTGGCCTACCTGATCGAGATCGACTGCAATTAAGACCGGTTTTTTGTTTTCGTTTCAAAGTACTCACGACAGCGGTTTGAGAAACCTTCATTTTTTCAGCGATTTTCCGCGTCGTGTAGCCCTCATTTGACAGAGTTACAATAACAGCACGAGTTTCGACACTAAAATCGGCTTTGCGACCCATTTTAAATGATTTCTAACTTCACGAAATCTCATAGGAAATACGGAACAAAAATATTAAATGGATCAAATTTTCCGAATAACATAAAACGATTCCTCCAAGAGGTATTTTTATTGTTATTTGGTAGTCGTGGAAACAATTAAACGTTTGAAATTCAAAACATATTCTATATTTGAGCATAATTACATATGATAACCTTATTTCGCAGAGTGAACTTAAACTTTTGACCGGTACTGTATGTACAATGTACAATTTATTACGTATCTTTAATATGCTTTAAAACTTAAAAATAATGTACTTAGTGATGTTTTATGCAAAATAATCTAAGGTACCATTAAATAGAATTATAATTTATAATATAAATTGGGTAATGCAAGATTTTCAATAGAAATTGCAGAGTACATGATATTGATGGATTATATCCTTTACAAATACATTCGTCTCTATTGGATTTATTGATAGGATTTATTTCGATGTAAACAATATATCAATATATGGAGGAGACAGTAGGAGTTACATAAAATGATAATGAGTGATGTCCTATTGCTGTTGATACGTGTATCATTATATCATCAACATTAAAAAGTAAAGAAGTCTTGCTCCTTGACGATGAAGAAATTAACACAAATTATTTCAAGAAAAAAGGTTTTGTGGTGACATAGTGTTCATTTGATTACACGCTTCAATGTATAATAAATATAATAAGACATTCCAATTTTGTATAACATAATACAGATCACTACAAGTCGAATATAAAATAAATTGAATAACTTTTTTTTTAATAGCAGTAGAATTATTCTAGTATATAATAATAATGTTTATCTGCACACATATCATATACCTCTATGATGCGTTGTTATTATTGCGTAATAATAATGTCGACATCATGTAATAATAATAATGACACTCAAATTTCGAATATCACTGAAACACAAAGGGATTTTCATTTGACTCCATATCTAGTATCAAACGATGTGAAATCGCTGGCCCAATATTACAGTGTTCTATGCTACATTTTCAAGATAGTCGAAATTCGACTTAACGTCACTGTGACAATGTTCAAATTTCAGTTCGATAAAGAAAAACATAGAACCCTGTAGTAATGGGCCAGCGAAATGTCAATTGCACATGGTGTGCTCAAATGACGTTATGGCAATCGTATAATGTGGGTTTTCAACGCATTATAGAGAGCTTATAATATGTGTGTAGGTAGATACAGTAGTATATTTAACTGTACATGTATAGGAATCAAAACACTAGTCTGATGTTTTTATGAAACTCGCTTTCTGCTCGTTTCATAAAGCCATGTTCGTATTTTAATGCCTTTCATTATGTAGCAGTCACATAAACTACTAATATTGCACAGTTTACCATTGCACTGATAAGAAACCAAAATAAACGAGTACTTCAGTTATCACATCTTGTCAAAAAATGTTATATATGAGTTATGCCTTAAGACCATTCCAGAGAGCCAGGCAATGGGTAGGCAGAAACCTCAACATATATCCTCCTAAGCCCCAGACATACAAATGGAAAATCCAAAATTTGCCACAGAAATTTGAACCTATAATAGAGGAAATAGAGTTGAGTTTGTTTTGTTTGAGTTGTGAACAAAACAAAACATTGCAACTCTATTCCTATTTTAATATGGTTTAAATTTCATCGAAATGATTAAAGTAGGAAGTACGAGGGCTGCTACTTATGTATCCGGAAACACAAAAAATAACAAATATCTATAGTTATAAATGGTTTCATTGCCTTTGTATTTGTCCACCAAGATGAATGATGCACTTTTGCAAATGTAGAAACGACTTTTCATAGCACTTTTTCCATTCTGATCTTGGTATACAAGACGTGCATTTTGTAGGCAAGAACGGCTCTTTCGCGAGTTTTTCTTTTTTTTTTTAAACCAAATGTTCATGTAATATCTTACAAATGCTCGTCATACTATTGCCATGAGATGCCTCTATCTTGCGATATATACTATAACCATCTTGCATTATAAGCTCGTTCACAGCATCTATATTTTGTGGGATAACAGCCGATTTTGAGCGTTTTTTTTTTATTCGTCCTACCATAAATACCGTAATATACTACGACCACAATTTATTCACTAAAACATTGACCTTCGATGGAACTTACTCCCCAAAAGTCGAAAAAAGTCGATCTATGCACTATTTTTGAGTTTATCCACTCCGAACATCGTAAAAAAAACATCTGCACGAAAATTTTCACAAGAAAATCCGTTGATGGTGCAACAAAGATTTTTTTTAAATAATGCTACAATGTAAAACCAATTGATAAACATGTGAAACAAACTGTATTTTGCTTCCAAAGAGTTCCATTTTTATATGTTATAAATATATTTTTAATATAGTTCCAGTAAGTGGCCCATTCCCGATACATAAGTAGCAGCCCTCGTACCATAGGTAGGACCTTGGGCTTTCTTGGGATATCTCATTATCCCTATTGGATTAATCTGGAAATACTAAGATTTAACTTTGTTACAATGTTTAAAGTGCGGCACTTAGGACACCTTTAGACGGCACGCAAACTTGCCTGCGCGTTAGCTACAATGTGGACTATTGAGGTTCAATCCAATTCAGCCGACTTAAGGTACGTATTCAGTTATAATAATGACATATAAGCTCTCTGAACGGCATCTACGTGTTGGATCTATCCCTACACGCCATATAAATGACTTGGCTCCAAAGATTCAAGACTTTTAAAAATGGACACATAAAATAACGTTTCAGTGTTCGGTTTGGCTGGTCAATTTCATTGTATAGCTATTAGAGTCGATATTTATGACGATTGAGGCCGACTGGTATGAATCCCCCACAAGATTGCGAATCCGATCCAGACATAGCTTTTACTACACAGTCAATGACTAGCTAGTAAATCGTTAACAGTAAAAAGATGTCAATGTATTAAAGTATTGTAAAAGTGACGTGTTATTATTGTTCTCCGACACATTAGAAATCTATTAATTTGATACATACCTGTAATTTAAACACATTTTGTATCAATGTTACTTTCTTACAGAAATCTTAAAATTTGCTTTTAAGCGGTAAGAGTTACAAGTGCAAAAAGTGTGCAACCTAAGCGAACGTGAAAATTGGTTACAATAGCATTGATGTAGAATAAGGAATCGATCTAAACTTTGTGGCATATAAATCATATTTAATAAAAATAAAAATAAATAAAAATTGTAGTTTACTTCGACAATAATCACATCGTATGTCGTAAAAGGAGCTGCGAAGAATCCAATGTGATATATTAAAACTAAATAAAACAAAATTCCTTTACCTTAATGTCCATAGTCCCTTAACAAATCACAGTCACTGGTTCATACACTAAAAGTTCACTTCGGGATGATACTTGGCCATATGATAGTTCAAACTGGCCTTCTGCACAAACGCCTGACCGCACACAGAGCACACTTTCCTCCTATCCCCAGTGTGTATCCTTTCATGAAGATCCAAAGTTGTTTTCCTTAAGAAAGATTTCCTACAAAATTTGCAATGGTAATCCTTGACGGTTCTGTGCTTGAACTTATGCTTGTACATACCTTCGAAGCTAAACGACTCGTATTCGCAAAACTCACACTTGTACTTTTCGCCTAACATGTGGAAGTTGTTGATATGTTTCCTGAGTTGTATTTTCGTGTTGAACGTGCCCTTGCAAGCGTTGCATTTGAAGCGATCATCTATGTTGTGCTCGTCAAGTTTGTGAACGGTGAGTGGGGCGAGAGTCATGAACTCTTTAGAACAGTACTGGCATACGTAGCGAGGGATCTTGTAGTGTTTCGTTTTGACGTGGAAGCGTAGTGAGAATATTTTGTAGTATTTTTTGTCGCACCGCGTGCAGAGGTATGCGTCGCCCTCCTTCCTATAGTCGTCATCGCGTAGGCGGAACTTAGGCGCGCGCGGCGCCTTGACGCCTGAAGACAGAAAAACATTACTTTTATCTCGTCTTCATTCCTCTGCGCGTTTGCTTAGTCATAGACAGGTTACTGCGCAACATATGTGGTAAGGGGCGTGTCGGTCTCTCGCTTTAACATGGCCTTGTCTCTTACATTAGGAGCATGACGGCGTAAGGTCATTGACGTCGGTATCTTGTACGGATAGATTCCCGCTCTTGTTCTTACTCACGCAATCTTGAAAACAAGTGCAGATAACCTAGTTCAGTGCATATTTTTGCGTTAGAGGTGTCTTTAGTCCTTTTTTTGGGGGTTAAGTTCTTCACTGTTCAATATAAGATTAAATCAAACTAAAAAAAAACCTTTCGTTTGCGAAGTATAAATATAAGAACGAGTTAAAGTTTTGTATCCCAAGTAAATATAACTTTTCGTCGCCAACAGTAAAAACCGAAGGCGTTTTATAGAGGTTCAAGTTAAAGAAGGATTTAAAAAATCCTATATCTAAAGAAAAATTGTTTTTCTAAAGTACAACGCAATTAGTAAAACTTCCGAGTGGATTAATTGCCTACATAAAGTATCTAAACGAAACCTGTCAATTTCAAAATATAATCACCTACAATATTTGTAATTAATTTTGTAGAAAACCAATTTTGATGATAAACTCACCAAAAACTTGTCGTGAGATCAAATATGTTCCGAATATGTCCGTAAAATGAGAATATAATACATGTGGCCTGCCAGAACACAACGCGAGAAGGTATAACGTTTCGAAAAAATGGCTGGCTTATTACTGTTACTTATAAACATGTATACAATTTATCATCTAATATAAGGTCCATGTGGAAAAGATCGTCTATAGGCGTACGGTGCCCGCACCTTCCCCGCCGCCATTAGTCGTCCTACCCCGCCGCCCCCGTACCGCGCAGGCGGACTCATTTAAGCGGTCGGTCTATAGAAGCTCTTTGATCGCTTCTAACTCTGCTTTTCTACGCACACTTCTTACAGAAGGTCGGTAGAGAAGGAGGAAAGCGGGAATACGGGAGGTTTTTTCCTACGACGGTCTTCCCCATTCATACATTTTATACGCTGGATTTACCCACATTGGCCTTAATTAGAATAACATAAGATGAAAAATCGTATACATGTTTAATAGTAATTGTTACCATGGCCTGAATTACACTACACGTTTCCAAAATCGAAGATCGTTGTGCCTTCTCGTGGTATCACAATAACAACAAACAAGCATAGAAAAAAAATGTAGTACAGATTTGAAATGCAGGATATCGTTTTATTTTAATTGCTTATTAAAAAAAAGTTTATCTAGTTATACAATATAGCATAGTGCCACCACTTCCCGAATAACTGCTGAAAAAATTGATATCTGGTAAAAATTAAATTTATCCTAAACTCTTAAAATTGTAGTTGATGTCGTTTTACAAATAATCTTGATTATTTCCAGTCCGGTAGCCGGGTGCATAAAAAAAATAGAAAATACCTATTCTGTGTGGGGTAGTTGACTTCTAGTAGCTTCAACTGCTTTTGGTCGGCCGCGGATTAACATGGCAAATGGGCAAAAAATGGGGACCAATAATTCATCAAAAAAAAACCTCATCGTAAAATGGAATGAAACTTGTATGACAGGATAGCTGAAACTAAGGACAGCAAAAAAAAGTGGTCGGCCAAATCCTGCGTTGGCAGGTTCCTGTCTCCGACCGAATTTGTGGTACCACGTGACAGCTACAATTTACCTCATCGAAAAATAGATTAAAAAAAACTGATTATAATAAGTAAATTAAATCTGTTGACACGTCTTGGTCGGCCTGACCTTAGCCTGGCAGATTTTGCAGTCACTAGGTGCCGAAGGCCGGATTCGAACCGGCGTTTCCAGCTTACGCGGCTAACTTACTGGACCTCTAGGCTATCTGTGCTCGGCGGTACCCATCCCAAATTATTGAGTATAATCGAAGAGAATTTGAAATATGTAGTTACTTTCATGGTATATTATGTAGCTACAGTACATTTACTGCCATCTTTCGACAGAAGATTAAAACTGTTAGAACGCCATTTGACTTTGATCCTTATTCTTTCACTGATGTGTTAACTTGTTAAATATTAATATTAACGCCATCTACTCGAGAGTAGGGTGAAGGTTATAGCGCCATCGCTCGAAAAGATTGCATCATATCTTTGGCCTAGTGTCGAGTAGATGGCGTTAATATTAATATTTAACAAGTTAACACATCAGTGAAAGAATAAGGATCAAAGTCAAATGGCGTTCTAACAGTTTTAATCTTCTGTCGAAAGATGGCAGTAAATTTACAGTGGCTACATAATTTACTTTGGCAATCCGCCTTTATACACTCTATTCTCTTTGGTATACACGGTGTAACATGAGGAAACCGAATAATTTTAACAGCGTATTTCTGATCATATTTAGAGACAAAAATGTCCTATAAAGTTTTTTGAAATTCGCCTAGTTTCAGAGATAATATTAATTAAAAAAAAAAACAAGTTTTTAATGTTACATAGTGTAAAAGGCCTTTTTGATGGTGATGTTGCTGCTATGGGACGTAGTCTAAATATCCTTATTGATAGATGTCAAAAAGTGACAAGTAACACTTTGCAAAAAGTAGGTTTTACGAAAAAAAAAAGTAAAAATCAATTTTAAGTGACAAGTTTACCAATAACATTAAATACATGCAAAAAATTGAAAAAACGAAACAAAAAAAATTTTTTTTTTGGCGAAATTGACTTGAACTCATATTACATTTTTTCCTTCTTTTGACCTTAGAAATGGGTGGTTAAAATTATTCGGTTTCCTCATGTTACACCGTGTATGCTATCATTGAATGGCTTATGCGCCTTTGACCAACTCCAAAGGGCGAGCAGTACGTACGGCTTGCACTTCTATACGAATCCCTTACGTTGTAGCGAGATCATTATATTTATTTCATTTTCTTTTAGCTAGTTTCCGTAGTACAGTCAACGGTAAAAATATGGGTGTACAAATCATTTCAAAAATATGTCCCATAACTCTTATGTCAGTGAATTAAGAACTATGGGACATATTTTTGAGTAAGTTGTCTACACCCATATTTTTACCGTTGACTGTACCGGGCGTGGCTCACTCCGCGATTTCGTCGCTTTGCTACAAGTACATCCGTTCCACACCAATTTTGGTGGCTAGCCATAAGCCGCGCGTGGCGCTGTCGCCACCTAGCGGCCATAGTCGCCCTGATCGTAACAAACACGTTTTGTTAGAGAGTGAGTCTTCTGTACCTAGTACTATTATTTATTCTGTGGTAGTACCTAATAAAATAACTGTGGTGGCACAATATGGCGTCGGTGGCCACATTTCAAATCTGTACTTTGCGCGATATTGTCAGTATGGAATCACACAACTTCCTTGTTTACCTTATTAATATTGAGAGCCTTTTAAACTAGAATATTTTTATGAAAGTAGGCAGGGTGACTAGTTACGATCGCCAGCCCCGGAAAAGGCATATTTTGGAAAAAAAATTGTGATTTATATAATACCTTCACACGAGCAATTCTTGTTTATTTATTTATTTATATATATATATTTCGGCGATCTCGGAAACGGCTCTAACGATTTCGATGAAATTTGCTTTACAGGGGTTTTCGAGAGCGAAAAGTCGAAGTTCGCATTTTTGAGTTTTTATGTTTTCTGTGCAATTCTCGGTCTTTCAGATATTTTTTAATAATGCAAGTGTAAATGTGAAACTGTCGTGTTTTTGGCCGATATTTGTGACGTCCCACGGATAAAGGTACCTTATGGCGGTTGGCGCTTGCGCTATAACCAACGTCGCTCCAATATTATTGCGGCGCTATGCGACGTAAGCGCCAGCTTCCATAAGGTACCTTTTGCCGTGGAGCGTCACATTTGGTTGCGGACCCCATACTGACATTGCCGCGCTGTAATCAAAAGAGGCACCTACCTTTTTTCTTCTCTCCGCTCACCGCCGCCTCCGTCAGATCCTCCGTCTCCTCCTGCAAGTGACACAAGATTATAACGGCTGGCTATCACAGGAATTTAAACAATAGGGAATATTAGGCAAAGCTCTGCGTAGGTGACATCACTATAGTTCGTTTTTTTTAGCATTAGAAATAAGGTAAACAATCTTGATGTGTCTTTTAAGTGAAAAACACATTTTAAAAATAAGTTACGGCAAATATGTAACAATTATGAATCTAATACGATTATTTATATTCTTCTGCTTTCATAAGTAATAGTTTTTGATTTTTAAAAAGTGTTTTTCAATTAAAAGACATGTTAAGATCGCTTACCTTCTTGCAAGTTCTTTCTAATGCTAAAAAAACGAACTATAGCACTACTGTATGTGCTCAACACCCAACAGCCTTATTGAGCTTACTGTGGAACTTAGTCAATTTTTCGAATTACATATGTCCTATAATATTTATTTATTTATTCATTTAATTTCTAAGATTAGGTTATTATAATATGAATATAAAAGTAAAATATAAAAACACAAAACAATAAAAAATACATATAAACACATTGGAGCATTCCACGGGCTGTTCCGTACAAACGCATTTTATTT